>NW_024539365.1:0-107362 GCF_016758775.1 Suillus clintonianus
TTCAAGCACACGCTTGATCAAACGCTGAAGTCGCGCTCGAGTTGGCTCCCCCTCCATATCCAGAACAAGTTGAAATCCTCGCAAGCCGAGGACGACTGCATTGCCCGAGAACCAGGTGAAGGTGAAGGCGAGAGTGAGGGCGAGGGCGAGGGCGGAGCGAGGGCGAGGATGATATCGAGGGTGAGCGGTGAGGGTGAGGGTGAGGGTGAGGTGAGGGTGAGGGTGAGGGTGAGGGTGAGGGTGAGGGTGAGGTGAGGGTGAGGGTGAGGGTGAGGGGAGGGTGAGGGTGAGGGTGAGGGTTGAGGGTGAGGGTGAGGGTGAGGGTGGGTGAGGGTGAGGGTGAGGGTGAGGGTGAGGGTGAGGGTGAGTAGGGTGAGCGGGTGAGGGTGAGGGTGAGGGTGAGGGTGAGGGCGAGGTGAGGGTGAGGGTGAGAGCGAAAGCGAGAGTGAGGGCGAGGGCAGGGCTGAGAACGTGAGCAAGGGCGAGAGTGAGGAGAGTGAGGGCACGTCCTCTCACATTAATACCATGGACACGAAGGGCACCGCTAAAAAGAAAGATAACGACGACTTCCCACTGGAGTTCCCTATCGAAGTACCCGAAGACCCTCTCCGCGCACCCCTTCCAGAACCTATCGGCAAGATTCGCGTCGGTGACCATCACTACGATATGCTCGAAATCATCTTCTCCAGCCAGGGTCTTGTTGGTCGTGGTACCGTTTGTTACCTAGCCAGGAAAGACAACGAGGATTCATCATAAAGGACACTGGGTCCTGGGGGGAGAGAAGGAGGCCATGAACGAAGTCAACATGATGAGGAAGATGAATGGAGTCCGAGGGGTTCCTAAGCTCGTCGAGCATTGGATCGTCGAGTCCAGGAACAAAATCGACCAAACTGCAAACTACCGGTACAAAGTTCTTGCGCAGCCTTAAGAACACATTTTTCGAACTCACGTTCGCCTCGTCTTGAAGCTGCGCGCGGAGACCTTTGCATCAATTTCGCACGAGGCTAGAGTTGCTTAGTTCAATACGCCGCTATCGTGAAGAGTAAGTACGATATAAATATGTACACAGATTTTACTTACCTATTGTTTAGTTCAGAAGGATGCGGTGGAAGAGCGCAATATTCTCCACCGCGGACTGTAGTCCTGAACAATGCGATGATCGAGGACGACGGGAAAGACCACACATGGGATGCTGATAGACTTGGGGGTTCGCCGTGAGTATTTTGAAGAAGGGGAACTATGCTGTCGGGGGCACGGTTAGTGTTTTGATTTTACTAAAGAATATCAATTTTTAACGAAGAATGTCTAGGGCACATTACCATTCAATGTCTCGAGCGCTTCTCTTGCAGCTCCACCTCTGTGATCCAGATGGAGCGGATGAACGCAAAAAGGCCTCTGATTCGAAACCGAACCCTGCCCCCCTGATCAAGCATACCTACCACGATGACCTTGAGTCGATGTTCTTACATCTTCATCTGGATCGTATCGAATTCAGAGGTCCGCTTGGGCATGAAACGTATTCTCAAGCAAGGTCCCGACTGGATACCGGGCCAATGGTCCGCGGACAAGTTTCAAATTGTGCTGTGATGCCAAAACACATTCTTCTGGCACACGGAGCACTACGTCAAGGAACTTACCGAGCAGTCCATCCATACTTCAAAAAACTCCTCCCTGTCGCGCTGGAATGGTATCATCTGATGAGAGAACCGAGTAGGGTAACTTTCAACGACATAATCGGGATGTTGGAGAGACATATCACGATTCTTCCGATCGATGAGCCATCGCCTGAGCTCCTCGTCTCACAGTGGTTACTTAAAGGGCTTAATGCAGAAGGCTCTGGGAGCGGTGGCGAAGAAGGGGAGTCACAATCACCCATACGCGAGACTGCAGTGCCCCGGACACGCCTTAACAACAAGCGACTCGGAGTCACTGATTACCGATGGACAATGGAAATGGCACCCAAGGCAAAAGGAGTAAGACTGGATAGGGGTGTTTAGCGAAACGTACTTTAGCTTGATTTTTTACCGCAAATGTTAGGTAAACTTTCGATGATTAATGCATGTATTCTGTTCGAGTCATGTGACATGATAAATATATCCAACCTTCCTCAACGACATAATGTAGCATCATTACCTCGACATTTGACTTGCAAGTTTTCTACTACGTTATATATGCGGCCTACGGATAACAGTCGACTCGTAAAATTCCCAGCCTTTTACACAATGGCTGCGGCCACGGTAGAGTCATATTTTCGAAATCATTTTTGTGATCATCATTCTCATTCCGCCGCCAGCAGACTACTACAAAAAGCCGGGATAATCTGGTTCAATCAGTGCTACTTATATTGCTCCACAGTATATTCCTCCCGTCCACGGCCCCAGTCATGCCTACCCAACGTCAAAATCCTACCCGCAGTAGCCCCAAGAAGAAGAGATCAAAGCGCAAAGCTACGGACTCTGATGGGCAAGAGATTTCAACAAAGAAATCACGGGCTGGGGCCGAGTCACTCTCCATGTCGCAGCAGCCGACTCTAGATGAAGATAGCTCCTTGCTCCCTCGGCGTTCTGGACGTTCAGGTGCAGGAACGGGAGGTAGGGCTGATCAACTCGAGAGAATTGGTGCCCTCTTGGGTGCCCCAGCACGGACCAACCAACCCAAGGGCTCCACCTCCCTCGACTCGAATGTTCCAGTCAACCCTCTCGCTCCAGAACCACTTCGTAAGGGCCGTGGAAGTCGTGCGAAGGTAAGTATATTATTCTACCTGTAGTTACAGATGGCAATACTGAATACATTTAGAAACCCCCTCCGCCGTATAGTGCCTCCGATACGGTGGATCCTCCTGCTGCGACTCCTACTAAACCTCGGGGGAAGAAAGCCAAGGTGACAAAGAATGCTCTTATCCCTCCCTCGAGCTTGGAGACAGCAGATGACCGACCCAGTTTCCATCAATGCGAAGCTGGCACAAGGTTTGGATTTTCTCAATCCATTGTACCCCCTGGCACAGAACCTGACTTGCAAGTGCTCAACAACCCGTATGTGGCCGCAGCCAGGGCAAATGTCGCCACGACATGTCTTCCTGCCCCCATCACCCCCGCAAACCAAATTTCTGTGCCTCCACTACCTTCAAGGACTGCGATCAAATACCTTCCTGCTGCCATCACCATATCTGCAAAGCAAGATTTCGCGCCACCGGTACCTTCAAGGTCCACATCAGCTGCGCGTCCATCTGACACTCTTTTCTATCAAAACTTGGACCCAGCCCTTCACTCAGTTGGCGATGGACATTTAGGACAGTCTGATGGATCAGATGCATCCAGTGAGGGCAGTGATAGCGGTACTACTGATGACGAAGAGGAAGTTGATGAGGAAGTTGGTTGGGGAGCATCGCAGGGGTACCATACCGCGCATCCTGGTGAGTCGCTGGTTTTTCCGTCGTCATGAGCGCTAAATGAGGGACAGGTTTCTCGAAGGAAGTGCCACCGCCTCGACCCGAGGTCACCACTGCTCTTCCGACGGACTTCGAGTTCCAATATTCCCGCGACGAAGAAGATCATACAGCAGAGAGATCTTTGGCAGTGGAAAGCGGCCCCAGCGATGATGACACAATCCAGGTATATTTCAATTATTTTTCTGAAGCCCGCTAATTTCTTTTTTTCTGCAGCCGGCGGCCACTGAACCCAAGCCAGATGATGTCTTAGTCAATCACCACAAGAAAAACGGACGTCCCCGTCTTCCTAATCCTGAGTTGCTTGATCTCCTCTGATCCTCCGACACAAAAGACATTGAAGCGAAGTCCACCGAATCAAAAATCCCAGCTACCACGGTCAAATCTTCAAGATCCAAGGAATCACCTGAAGGACCCAAGCCCACTCAACTTGGCTGGTACCCGCCACGCTGGAAGACCTTCCTTGAGGATGCCAAAGGGGACTGCCGTGCCCAGCATGCAATCGAGAACGCGTTCCCGACCTTGGCTGATGATCTGCCCATTTCCGTCACCGAGGCTCTCACATCATCTCTCGTAGAATGGCTTGAAGGCGGTAAGCAGGTTGAAGCAGGTATGTCCTTTTCTTCCTCGTGATGTTTTACTCATGAAATCTACTAGGTCTGTGGCCCGATCACAAGCCCGACATGGCAAAACTGGTATGTGCGTCGATTGCCGCATGTCTAGATACTGATGTTTTGTTATCCTAGCTATTCGAAGACTTGTCAACATGGCGTTCCGACCTGAAAAAACTAGCAGTCGCCATAGCGCCCAGCATGTATAACCTCATCCCCCCACCCGAAGTCGCTGCGCCAGATCGTGCCGCATGGGTACAGAACGCCGCTACGGTGCTTTTGGAGGACTCGCTCTTTCTTCGCAATGGTATGGATGACCTGGGAAAAACTAACAATGCTGCTCACCCTGCCCTCCGAGAGGCCGCCATCAGCTTCCTATACACCGGATCTTATCGTGTCGCTCACAGGAGGCCGGAGATTTTCAAGAAGGCGATACCATTGAATAGCCTGGCTTTGATTTGCACCGCGGTATTTTTTTATTCATCTATATTATATGCTACTCATTCAAACTGATTTTTGTAGTATCATTGCGTCCTGGATGGCCTTTCCAAGAACGGCAATGGCAAACTCTTCCCGAAATTCTCCGCCAAAGAATATGGCTCTATTTACAACTCAATAATTGTTCTACTCGACGAGGTCAACAGAGACCCATACCACGGACCCAAATTGAGGCGGCAACTTCGCCACTGGGCTGCAGAAGGATGGTAAGTTTTTTTAACGAAGTCTCGGACACTGACACTCATTGAACTCATACAGGGCGGAGTCTTGCAAGCTCGACAGGAGGGACACGACAAAGCATAATCATCTGCGAGTCGTTCTGGATTAGGTTTGGGTGTTTTGCGTTCATGATCTCAATTTTCCACGTCTACGCTGTCTACTACCGCTTACCTACATTTGTATTCGATTCCGCGTATCTGTGAAATGCATCTATTTTGGTCGTTCTCCATATTTTTAGATTCGAGGATCGTGCAGCGACGAAGATGCGGTGTGCAGTAGTAGTACTCTAGACAGTAGCCTACAGTAGCAGTACTCTAGACAGTAGTATACAGTAAAATTTTCTGGCAAACTGTGTACAGAAAAGAAGCTCTGGGGTGTCTGTGGGTGTCTGTACAGGGATTGACAGGGAAGGGTGTTACTGTGGTGAGCTGGCTAGAAGGGACCAAGCTGTCCATCTGTCGTGCTGTACAGCTCTGTACAGCTCTGTACAGACCGTTCTGATTTACTGATGGAGAGGCTCCAGAACACATCCGCTATCACACTCGCCAACATTAACATCACAGGGAACATATGGAGACGCTGATACTCGGGGAGGCGGGCAGTGAGCATCTGGAGAGGCTGCTATGTTGAGGCTCTCCAGGGAACATACCAGGAGGCCGTTCTCACCCTCTGTGACGAGGCTCTGGTTACATGCTCTTGAGGGATGGCCGCACATCCTTGGAAAACTAGGGAGAAGCCTCCTGGAGGAGGGGGTCTCTCAGACTATATATTTGCTACAAAATAATAGGGTCTGACAGTACGTGGGAACATCTTCAAAGTGCTGCCAAGGGTGGCCAGCGATGGGTACGCCATAACATCAGCCAGAATTGCGCGGCCCGGGTCTGCAGCCAGTCTCTCCCAGCTTGGGTCTGCAGCCAGTCGCACCCATCCTGGGTATCCAACCAGTGATGGGCGGCCGTTGACGTCAGCCGGTCTTGTGCGGCCTGGGTCTGTAGCCAGTCTCGCCCAGCTTGGGTCCGCAGCCAGTCGCACCCATCCTGGGTATCCAGCCAGCGATGGGCGGCCGATGAATTCAGCCACAATTGTGCGGCCTGGGTCTGTAGCCAGTCTTTCCCGGCCTGGGTCTGCAGCCAGTCTCGCCCATCCTGGGTCTGCAGCCAATATTGTGCGGCCGATGAGTTCAGCCAGTCTTGCGCGGCCTGGGTCTGCAGCCAGTCTTGCGCGGCTTGGGTCTGCAGCCAGTCTTTCCCGGCCTGGGTCCACAGCCAGTCTTCCCCGTCCTGAGTCTGCAGCCAGTCTCTCCCGGCCTGGGTCTGCAGCCAGTCTCTCCCAACCTGGGTCTGCAGCCAGTCTCGCCCGGCCTGGGTCCGCAGCCCCAGTGAAACTTGCCAGAAGTACTCACCCAGCAACAGGCGTCCATTGACTGCAGCCAGTCTTTCCCGCCCTCAGTCGACAGCCAGTCTTTCCCGCCCTTGGTGAACAGCCAGTCTTGCCCGCCCCTCCTCTGCAGCCAATCTTTCCCGCCCACGGCCCGTAGCCAGTCTTTCCCGCCCTCGGGCAGCAGCCAATCTGATTGGTGCTGCGCCTTCAACCATTGTCGCCCGCGATATGTCTGCAGCCAGTCTTGGATGCTTTGGGTCTGGAGCCAGGTTCGCCCGCCTGGGGTCTGGAGCCACTTTCCTTCCTCCTCGCTGTCATCCACGATCGGAATCCAGTTGAATTCACTATATTTGAACAGCATCCAGTCTCCCCCACTCTGTGTCTGCAGCCAATCTCCCCCGCTCTGTGTCTGCAGTCAATCTCCTCCTTCGCACTTGGTCAGCAGCCACTGTTTCCCGGTTTGAGTCTGCAGCCAGCGTTGCCCGACTTGGGTCAGCACCCAGTCTCGCCCGGCCTGTATTGCTAGCCCCACGTCATAGCACAACCAGTCTAGCGTGTCTGTAGTCTGCAGCCAGCTTTGGCCGGCCTGGGTGTGCAACCAGTTTTTGCCTGCCTCGGTATCCACCCAACGTATCTTGTCATGAACATCATTCTGAACCCACACTTTCGCATCCTCAGTCTGCAGCCAGATTTTCCCACCCTGGGTCTGCAACCAATTTTCTCCGGCCTTGGTCCGCAGCCAATCTGTCCCCTCCCGGAGCCAACGCTTCCCATTCTCGGTCCCCAGCCAACCATGTCCACCCTCTGTCCCCAGCCAGGATTTCTCGTTCGCGCCCAGGCCATAGTCTTTTTCGGCCTCGTCCAACAGCCAGTCATTCCCGTAACATGAATCTAGCCATTCATGCCCGTCCGAGGTCTCTATCCAGCCCCGGAACACTGGAGCGTGATGTCCCCGAACCCATAGCAGACCTAAGAGAACTTGCAGCGGCTCCAGCGGCTGAACGATGAATGCCAACGAGTCCTTTAATTCCTGGGGGTCCATAGATGGTATAACTTCACTATGCTTCTTCAATTCTACGAGCCCGTCCAAGAGGATCGTGCTTGCTGGGATCTCGTCCGTCATTAAGCATAACGAGGAATAAGCGAGGAGGGAGTGGGGCGCAACGTATTGGAGGTCAGGAAGGCTGCAATTCGAAGGGTTGGAAACATAATCCCGAACGGACGAGTGATAGATATTTACGGGGAGACCGCTGTCGGTAGGGATTTCCATGATGGACCGTAGCTGCACCAGAGTGGTCTCGACATCGTGGCCCTGACCAGGGCCAAGAAGTTTCGATATTTGTGACGCAGGAAGAGGGTCTGCAAGGGTGGCAACAATGGACAAGTGCATGTATGCCCGATTAGGGTCAGTGTGAATACGAGTCCAGCCCGAGTGACGAAGAACAGGATGAGTGTGACAGGGATGAAATTGGGGAAGAGCATGGGGATGAACTCGACGAGTTTTCTTTCTAAAGGATCTACTAGTACGCAGCCTGAGTGGCCCACATTCCAATGACATTGCTTTTGTACACATAACCACGCCAAAACTCTGAAAATGCCACGCAAACTTATACTGTAGTTGAGCTCGCTGTCGTACACAACCTTTGAAATGATCAAAAATTCCCGAAATCTGAAGTTGCCTTATGCGGACGAGTCCATCAGAGTCTCTGCCCTTTCTCCTTCTGCCAGTGAACGGTTGAGTCATACTCAAGTATGTATTTTTTTTTGTTTGTCGCTCATGTAGTCCTCATCCTTTACCTGTCTGCTGCAGGTCCCTTACCACGACAGACTACCCGTAATTTTACGGATACAGCATATCGTGTTTCAAACCGGAGTCAACTTAGTACTCCTCACGTCCAACTTTCAACTTATCGACGACTTCCACCGCGGTCCATGGCTGAAATGTGCTTGAGAGAATGCGGTCGTATAATTTGTATGCCTCCGTGCCGGGTAGCAGGTGGCTCGTCAGGTCAAGCATGATCTGAAGCCGACCTCGGGGATCATTGTATCCATCGTCGATGAACTTCATCATCGTAGACGCCACGATGAAACGTCTGCCCGCTCGGGTTGCTAACTGCACTAGTTGGTCCCTCGTTGGCTGCGGGAAATCGGGACGATGACGTCGCAGGTTTGTGAAGGAATGATTCAAGAAAACATAGATATCGTTATCGACGTCTGTGCCGTCTAAGGAGATGATGTCAGGCACCCCATCCCCAGAGGTTTTCACTGGTATCTCGCACACCAGCGGATGCACCTCTTCATCCTCCATTGCTTCACGAACATGTGCTTCGACTAGTGAGCAGAATGTGAAGTTTGGGCAGATCAGATTTATGAAGAGCTTTGCCTAGCAGGGAGATGAGTTCAGTGAGCTCCGCTTCAGAGGTGCATTCATCAAGGGCGTCAATGACGAACGACAGAGGTAGACAATTCTCCCGTTTTTTACAAAGCTGCCGGAGAGGTCGGAGAAACAATGCCTCCATCTGGTCGCGAAGGGAACTGTCGGGCTCTAAAACGGCGGGATTTTCAATGATAGCTTTGCATATGTCAGTCCGGAGGCAGGAGAAATTCCTGGCAAGCTGATAGGCGAGGGTCGCGAAGAAATATTCAGTCGTGCGGCGGTTCGTGTTCGTGCGCGAGAAAAAGAATGTTCCTGCAAGCCGTTTTTCAACAGTCGTCTCCTCTGATGTTTTCAGATCTCTCATCCTTTCAGCTACAGTGAACGCGACAGCAGATTTTCCTACACCCGCCGTGCCATGCAGCCAAACGAGTTGGCTCTTCTCGGGGCTGTCTAAAAATCCATAGATGTGCTTGAGAAGGTTCGTTCGTGTATCTTTCAGACATTTCGGATAGGGCAGGCGTTCACGGGAGTCGTATACAGCGCTATGTACAGCGACCTGGGAAAGCCTCTCCCAAGCTCTGTCGGCTGATGACGCATAAGGTCAGGATGAGAACAAGGATAAGAGTTCATGAAGATACTGACATTGGTTCGAGTGACTCATTAGCCAAGGTTAATCATCAAACGTATACGAGTCTAAACTGTAGATTGGATCCTTTGCCAATGGTCGACAGAATGCTTGAGGATAACAAGCTGTAGAGTGGTGGTGATTGCAAGGCGCAAGAATTGAATGGATGTTCCAGTGAAGTTCCAATCGCAGTTTTAACGTTATGGCAAGCTCGTTGGATGGGTAGGTCAAGGAGGCGCTCGTCTGGTCGGTAAGCCTTATGGTCCACAATGTTGTCAACCATACAGTCGGATTAGGTAGGTCGCCGAATTACATAAACGGACAATTTGGTACCTTGTTCCTGTTATATTCACGCCGCAAGTTTTTTAATTTTAAGCATGTCTTCACTATTCAGTACCGTCCTCGAATCGCTTAGTCGACCCTGACAATGAATCCATTCCTCGTCTTCACGCTTTCATATTTGAGACCATGAGATGAAGACCGCGCTGGTAGATACCCTCATTATCGGTTTTGTTCCTGAAGTTCAAAACGTTCACGCGGCTGCCAGGGTTGGCTCACTGAACGACTGAGGAGGTGATTTTGGGCAAGTACTTCTTATGCAAACGATGACATGGCATTAGGGAAACAATTGTATTGCTTCTGGGACTGCGGTATCCGGCGATCGTTGCCAAGTATCGTCCTGCAAGAGAAGTAATACGAGGGACTAAACGTCACAGGCCACGGCATCAGGCCCATCTCTCGGGACTCAGACGTCTCTCCCGAGCCTCACTCGTTCAAGCCTCAGTGGATTACAATGATCAAGGTTGCATCAGGGATGACCTCAAATTCTTTGTCCTCGGATTTGGTCGTCTGTAAACAACTATTCTTCTGAATGTTCTTTCTTTCACTGACCTTTATTTCGGCATATGCCCTGGGCAACAACTTGCGAACAGGTGAAGAAAAGGTATCATTCCATGGCATGATCTTCCGAGTTCATCTCGACTGCTATAGATCGGTGTTCATCAACTCGCTCCTTACTCTTTGGGCTTTCCATCTGACTCTGGATCCTAAGAAGCCGCTCGATGACATGGGGTTCATGATGGGGGCGATGGGAGATACTAAGTTGTCCAACGTAAACATGCACGTAGTGTTCCCGGCCACACCTGCGCAATAAATCCATTCTTTACGCCGCCGGATCAAGCGGAACTACAGGAAACCGCTCATGAGTCGCCTCTGCTCCAAAGGGACGTCTTCGACTTGCTGTACGTGCCGTCCCAATGCCCTTCTTGCATTACCAACACCAAAAACGCAGGCTGCATCGTCGAAGCTGACTGATATGGCCCCAGGAACAGCGTTCCAGCCCGTTTTCCATGACACAGCAACACTCACGGACCCCAAAGCAGGCCAGCACGTCGTGCTATTCAGCGGCAAGATCTACTACGACCTTGCCAAAGAGCGCGCCGCGCGCAACGTTGAACCACGCGTCACTCTCGTGTGCATCGAAGAGCTTGCGCCGTTCCCGTTTGCTGCGCTCAGTGAAGCGCTTGCACCTTATGCCGAGGCCAACGTGTTGTGGGTGCAGGAGGAGCCTAAGAATTAGGGCGCGTAGGGACATGTGCGGGAGCGTGTTGAAGAGGCGGCGGACGCAGTGCCTGCGCCGGGTACTGGGAAGGTTTATGGGGTACAGCAGAGGGCTGTCGATGAGAGTGTTTTTGAGGGGCTGTGAATGGTTGGTTTTCTATTTCGGGTTGTAGTACACGACTCATTAATCCTCCAAGTTACTAAGTTAATCAGTTGTTTTTATCGTCCAACCAATTCCACACAAGTACATAGCTTCATCTGGCGTGTTCATGATGCCTCCGTCACAGACACTTTAATGAATCCGATGACGCCACGTATACTAGAATCTTGGTTCGTGCTGAACTCTACGTTGTTGGTCAACGAGACAATGGGCAACGATTCACTGATCCATCAAGCCTGTGACGATTCAGGGGATTTTGAGAGAACACCAAATCCCATTCACAAATTAGACTCCATCGCGTGGATAAACTGCTCCGCAATCACTTTCTGCACGCTCGATGTAATATGCAGTTCGTCTTCCCAGATAGAACCACCAGCCTGCATGACGTCCTTCTCTGAGAACTTATACTTCACTGGGCTATCCAGGACATCCGTGAGTACTGCGTTCGAAGAGAACAGAAATACACTTTGAGTCGCTTGTGTGCCTCCAGATGCGAAGTCGGCCGTCTCCTTCTGAAGCAAATCGTTCCATGTTTCAATGCGGTCCTCGAGCTCTGCTGAAAATGACAAACCTGCTCGACACTCAGTTCTAATTCAAAGTGGTGTGTATGGACTACTCACCACCTGGCGATCGATCAATAGGGGGTACGTTGATGATGACAAAATTTCGTGCTCTTGCTCTTATGTATAGCTGATGTACAGTGTCGAAAATGACATCGACGATGGGCTCTAGATCGTCAGCATCTGTCGTTCCGCAATCATTGATACCGAGAAACAGAACTTGAAGGTTCGAACATGTGATTCAGCTAGCACATGAGATTGAAATTATCGTACCGTAGGTGGTTTCTTCAGGATCCAGACTAACTGTTTCAGATTCGTCCTGCCCTTTCTTCGAGAAACGCGAAAAGAACCAAGCCAGCTGGCTCGCAAGATGGTATTTCGCAGTTGCGCCTGGCATTGAGAAGTTATGCACTTCAACTGCAAAAGGGGCGAGGAAGGCTACCATCAGAGAACTGGTGGACAAATTAGAATGTCATATATAGTGATATATAGTCCATAATCAAGAGCATCAACATAATTCTGCTATCGATCATGACATTATGATGTTTGACTTTATAAAGGCACGGTGAGTTTCTAAAGCTCCTACACCAGTTCGTGATCGGGAGAAGACCCGCACATCGCTCAAACTTAAACTTCAAGAGCAGGTGGAGCAAACGCTGATGAACAAGCAAGGTGGATTTTAATCGCTATGTTGTAGTTACAGGCTACGATTTCGAAAATAAGCGTGAAAGCGAGCACCGTCCAAAGAATGACAATGTGCTTACCAACTAACGACGATACATTAATTCCCTGCCAATAACATAGTTCAGCTGGGCGGGCCATAACTACCATGTTGGAAGTAATATCTATAATTTGAAGGCCAAGTGTGAAAGCGAGCACCGTCCAAAGAATGACAATGTGCTGACCGACTAACGACGATACATTAATTCCCTGACAATAACATAGTTCAGCTGGGCGGGCCATACCTACCATGTTGGAAGTAATATCTATAACTTGAAGGCTAAGCAGGAAAGCGAGCACCTTCCAAAAAATGACAATGCGTTCACCGAGTGAGCGGCAATAAATTCATGCCCTGCTCTGAATTCTGACGCCATCTGACTGAAATGCTTGAATGTTCGTAAATCATGGGACAAATGTCCATGTAACATTGAATGCAAGCACCTTCCAGAGTGTGACAATACGTTCATGATGCAGGCAACAATTAACTCATAGTCTCCTGGAAATTTTGACGCCACCCTCTTTAGATATCTAATTTATATCTGCTATATACCAATTGGGAATGTGTGTGAAAAAGCGTTACCTTTGCGCAGCTGCCGGATGTATTCCTTACTCGAGCTTGTTGCGAGGGACATGAATTTGAGCGCTATCTGTTTGAAATGTTCGGTGTTCCTAAATCATGGAACTATTGTACAAGTAACACTGCACTGACAACAAGTACCTTCCAGAGAATAACAATGTGTTCTCCACATGAACGACAATTAACTCGTGTTCTGCTTGAGAATTCGATGCCACCCGCTTCACAAATCGAATGACCGAGAGCTGTACTTCGCTTTGCACAGGTACTATGTCTTTCAGTGTAGCCCCCCAGCTCGGCACTTGACGGTAGTGGGCTATGAATTGTCCCAGTACCTCACTTACCACTCAACCAGCTCATTGTATGATGTGCCACGCATCAGCACCATCATGTGTCTTTGCGCACTACAGGAGAGATTCCTAAGCAGACATTTAAGACCACGGTGGTGTCGGTCCTCGACGAAGCGATAATGTTATCGTTGTGTGACATATTATTTATTTGCAACAAGTTTTTCAAACCGGCAGCCTGCTGTACTGGATTCAGCCTACCAAACACAAGCGGGCGGGTCGACCAGCAACAGCCGCACGTTCTAAATTCATTCTATTGAGCCTGAACGGTGTTACTCGCGTGAACACCATATAATGCAACACCCACCATGGCGTCGCTGGATGTCCTGAATTCAGCCTACCAAACACGAGCGGGCGGGTCGACCAGCAAAAGCCGTATCGTCTAAATTCATTCTGTTGAGCTTAAACGGTGATATTCGCGTGAACACTATATAATGCGACGCCCACCATGGCGTCGCTGGATGTCCTGGATTCAGCCGCCATCCTCCCCTTCCTCGTCAAATCCTTCAAACCCCTCGCCGTCGTGATTGCCATTGCCATGATCGGCGCATCTTTCAGAACACTCGTCGTCACTGCCTTCTTCACCGTCTGCATCGTCCTCGCGATTCACAATGTCCGTGGTGTGAGCTTGTGCCGCTGAATGAGAGCCAAAGCAGTCCCTGGCTATTCTGCGCAAAGCTGTAGGATGTCCAACGCCTAAATGGGTGTACCGCATGAACATGTCTCGATCGACAAATCTGGCTCGAAGTTAGAGATGTTTTGCTATGAAAATGGAATATATGCACTTACATTCCTACATAGTGCCCCTCCCAGTCGTCTAGCTCCCCCCCAGGGCGCGCCAACGATTTTCCTTGCCGAAGTGAGCTTACACCACGTCGAGAGGCAAACGCAGGGAGCAGATGAGCTCCTCGAATTACTTGCCCTGGATTGAGAAATCCAAATGCATCCGGGTCGGACTCCTCCACGAAGGCAACCTTTGGAAGACGAGCATGCCTCATACCAGATCTATGGCCTTGAAGTAATGCCAGCCATCGGACCCAGAGAACCTCAAGGCGCTGCTTTAAAGGTTCGCTCCCATCGTTACCAACGATCCATACATCCATGTGAAAAATACGCAACACCCTGGCATACCAGTATGGGTGGCTAGGCGTTGACTCGCCTGAGAGCACCATAACGTCGCCGTGAGTTCTAGGGTTGATGCTGTCGTATTCGTGCCTTAAGTCGTAAGTAGTGTAGCGTACTTGCATGGTCTGAACTGAGTAGATGGTGTTGTTGGGAATGATCACCGAATTTCGTTCGTTGTCCGTAAAGGTGTGGTCGCAGTAACTGATGTCTAACCCCCGAAGCCTATAAAGAACGTGATCCTTCAGCTTCGGTATAAAATTCTGACAGCCTCTGTCAGTAAAGTATAACGCAAGTTCATAAGTTTTGCTTTAACCTTGACAGCCGGATCGCCGTTATTTTCTCGGAGAAAAGCGAATAGGTCGACTGGATTGCTCTGAGAAGTTGAGATATGGTGGTGCGTTTCGGAGGATACTGAAGGGGGGGCGTCGGCTTGCGATCGGCTGTTAGTGGAGGGTACACTTCCCCCTGCTTCTGCTGCACGCCGGAGTACACGCCGTCTACGTTCATGTTTAGCTAATTGCGCTGGTGTGTCTAATTTGTTGGTGAGCGGGTAGAATGCCTTGAGGGCTCTGTGGGCAAGTTCCCCCTACCCAAACTTAACATCAGGTACATAGCAGGAAGGCAGGACATGCGCACTATTTGAGTAGTAAAGGAATCTGTGGTCCCGAAGAGCCTGATAGTTCTCGCGTAATCTCCCATCGCATGGAATTTATATGTCAGCAAATTGAACTTCTTGACCCTTGCACCGCTGGACTCTTGAGAAGTGTTACCGTTTTCAGAACGTTGGGCAACCCTTCGATGGCGAGCAGCTTTCTCTTTGGGTAGTTCAACAGCGGTGAAAGTAGCACAGGTGTAGTTTCGAAACTTCCGTAACGTACGAGAAAGCTTCTTGAAAGTTGCCTCGAGAAAGGCGATTGTGGATCCTGAATGCATCCTGAGCTTTGCGAGCGCATGCCATTGTGCGAACTGATAGAGCAGAGATTGCACAATTGCATCGTGGTCTTTGGGGAATAGCCCCTCGAACACCGGGATAGCACACTAATGACGGAGAGATGTCAGTGAACCAAATGCAAAGGTTAAACGACTCAAAAAACCTGTAGGATATCTTCAAAGTCACGCGCTGCTAATTTTTTCATCTCGGAGGTGTTGTTAGAAAATTTGCGAATTACACCGTTACCGAAAGTTGGGATCTCTCGAAATCTCGCCAGCCCATCTGAGTCAGCAGGTCGCAGCACCCCATACAAATGTCTCCTACCTGCTATCGAGGACCGCGACGACCTGGCTACCTTGGGGAAGGGCATAAAGAAGCCTGATTAGATGAGTAAATAGTGATTTCCACGTGCCCAGTTCGCACTCGTGCATGAGGTCCACGACAAGCATGCGGAATGGGTCGAGGCCAAACTTTCCAAGTTTGTGCGCGAAACGATTCTTCCAGCACAGTGTAAGTTGATCGAAAAGCCCTAGAAGACATTGCACTCACCAAAATAGGAACCCACGAGCCCTCTCCGAGAGTATTTTCCACCTTTGCGCCGTCTACCGTATGTCCCGATGCGATAAAATCGCGAGCCTCAGTAACCTTGGACATGACGTATGTTCGAAGCTTGTCTACGCGGCTTTTCATGTCTCTCACCAGCCCCAGAGAGCCGAACAAAGCTTTCGGCGTGAGACAGCGAGGGCACGGGCATGAGCCCATGTCCTTTATAGTGGCGATTAAAACCCTATATAAATTGATGGGCGATTCAGCATTCTCGAAGACACTGTTAAAACACATACTTTTCTGGATAGTCGGCTGAGTATGTGAAAATTCGGGGAAAGACCCTCCGTAACACACCATCGGCACATTTCAAAATGACGCCGTGGTGGTATGCCTCGAGGAAATCGTCATCGAATAAAATGTCCCAGCAGGAATGAAATAACTCCCTGCGGCAATAGGTGAGAAGAGACGCCATACCAGTTTTTGACATGCGAGACAGGCCGCTCAGAACGTCCTTAATACTGTCAGGAAGCTAAATTTGTCAATATCAGTAGAGAAACATGCTGCTTCAACAGAACTTACCGACGGCAAAAATCCTACGAGGTGGCATGCTCCCGATTGCGGCGACGACCGTGCGTATTTAGTCAAATTTCCGAAATACAAATAGAGAGGCCAAGCCTTTGCTGTCCCGAAGTTTGCCAGATGGGTGGCGTCAGAAAAAAACATCAAACCAGCGACAACGCGCTCCAACGAACAGCCAGGCTCCTTTGGGAGCTTCTGAAGGCTGTCCTGGGCTTCCAACCAGGCGTCCGATGTGTAGAGTTCGTCGTAGATCCGCTCCTGATGCCCCCCCAGAGGATCCTTCCATAATCGTTGGAAAGGCATGAGATGGAACACCCTTGCTTGAACATCCGCAAAAGCGGCGCGTATCACGTCGACAAGAGGGCGATAATGGAACCCGGGGATCGTATATGGTAGAGGTCCATCCTCCCGTGACCTGGTTGGAACGTCAATAGTAACACTGGTCTGTATCCAGTCATCTGGAAAAGAAACTCTTTTCCCGTTCTCCTCTTTATCTAATTCTTGCAAGCTTCGCCTCAGCGAAAAGTCCTCAAGGTGATTGCGGTCGAAATCCTCTGCGAGAATAACATTCTTGACCAACTGGGAGACCTTGGTTTCGGATACTCGACTGCTACCAGAGTTCATCCATGTCATGAGCCGATATATTGTCATATTAGCAAAAGGGAAAGGCGGCGCTAAGACAATCGGCGGGGAGTCTGTTGTCTGGGTAGCCATGGGAGAAGTTTTTGCAAGCAGCGTAGATGAAAGATATTTGTCGGGCTCAAAGGAAGGGCGTCGAGGGTATAGTCGGCAGAGTCCAAATGCGTTGAAGGCGGTCTGGAGTGTATCCCTTAGCGTTAGAAGAACGCGCTGAATTCTGAATTGGGCTGGTTGGGAGGCCAAACTTTGGGCCGTTGAGCTGTCGGCGTTGTCAGAAGGATTAAGATCGTAGTCGGAATGCTCGATGTCGGCGAAAGCTCTCGGGATTCGTCTCGTCCGAGGTGCATTTTCCTCTAGAATAATTTGAGCTACGTTTGAGCAAAGAGACGGATGCTAGCCAGAGAAACACAAACCTAAACCGTAGTCCGACTCGTGCCCAAAATCGTCCCTCATCTCAACATCAATATGCTTCCCTGACTCATGGGGGTCCTGAGAGTCTGCGGAAAAATTGGCCTCGGAAGCACGGTATAATCCACGTGCCATGGACACCGGCCTGAGGAGCTTGCAAGGGGCAATGGGTTTAAAATTCGGACGGTCCCTTACATGCCGGACTACTGGGATTCTCTGAGAATGATAATACTACATTAGCAGAAATTTGAAGCATCGAAAGGTCACCCACCAATGACTCGGACGCGCTCGCCGCAGGGTTTGGGAGTAAATTCAAACGAGCCGCCTCTTTCGCGCGATCTTGTCTCTTCTCACTTGCAAGTGTGCTGGATCTCTTGTAGAAAAGACAAGCTGCGCGATGCCTGCTGAGCCCTCGATTGTCCGTCTTCCTTTCCCAATAGCAACCTGGTGCCTCACAAGACACCATTACCAGAAAGAAAAAAAAAACGCAGGCCCAAACAGTTTTAGAAAAGCGCGGCATGGTAGCACTCTAGCCAGAGCAACATAGGACAACTGTGACAAGTTATTAGCGCTCAGACCTTACTAGCTATAAGTGCGTCACGGTGGTATTAGCGGAGTATAAAGTCACCTAGCCTATTAGTAGAGGCTGCGCATTTCCGGGAAAACGCTATACCTCTACAACACATCCACATAAAAATATTATTTCTGCATGGATGGATAGCCTGACAGCTAAAATACAATGCTCGCTAGTTTCTTCTTTTAAAATCGACGTCTTGAGTCCAGTGGAGACTTACCACGCAGAAAAGTGCGAGCACGTGACCGTTTTACGTGTCGTCATTTGTCCAAGTCACAGACGGTTGGACCTTATACAAGTTTCTCGGCAATTTCTCGGACCGTGAAGTGTCTCAAGGACGATTGACAAACACAAGGCTCAATTGATGGGACGGGAGAAGCCCCCCCAAAAAATTGAAAATAGTGCCCAGGGCACTTGTGTGAAATTTGTTCTCGCGGTTTCCATCTCAGATCTCATCTTTGAACGATACTATGGATTAAAAAAACGCCGTGAAAACCAGAAAGACATAGTATGATCTGGGTCACCCTTCAAGTTTCTATCACCTCCATCATGATGACAACCACATCAAATCACCTGTTCTTGTCCCATTTCCTTGATAACCACGACTGCTCGTTTTTCTTCGCCGTACTTGACAACATCGAAGACTGACTGCCAGTCGGTACCCGTCTTCTCCCTACGGATCATGACACGCTTCACCGCTAGTGCAGGACTGGGACTCGGCGATACTCGTAGTGGATTCTTGTCAGGCCAAAGTGTAAGTAATCATGACTGCAGAAGCTTCTCGCGGCGAGTACTTACAACTTCTGCATCCTGAACCCGAGTCACTTTCAGACTTGCCGAACGCCTAGACTGCGCCTTCAATTTTGGAACCGATGTCGCGTCATCATAATCATGATGGTAAGACTCGGAAGTGCGGGAAAGACTGGCAGTCTGAGGGAGCGAACCTGACTCGAAAGAGGGCTGACTCAGACTCGGAGTAGAGATGGCATTTGCCAGTGGATGATCAGCATCACGATGATAAGACATATTAGCCTATGATAGCTGCTAGAGGCAGTGTTGACACACACCGTTCGAAAAAGGCCAGGCGACAAGCTCTTATACTAGCTGTCACGGTGTTATCAATGTGGCGACCCTGACAAAATCCTGCGGCCATAGAGCAAGGTATGCGGCACACGATAGTGTCCATAGCATGGCACCATACCAAGTTCGGTATGCATGACAGAATATGAAGAAGACGGTACTTAGCCTCGTTGCATGTGAGGCACTCAGACCGGTAACCGCATTACACCCAAGTTGGACATACCAAAAATGGCTCGAGCCTTTTGAAACTCCGGACATACCACGAATGGAACAGCAATTTTATGGATGTATAGATACGTATTAATTTACGATTAAGTACTGGCAGCGCTCTGGGTTTTTCGTAATAAAGCAGTACTACTAGTACCTGTGACTTACAGAGACTCATATATCATGATGTGGCACAAGTGTGATCACTCCGAGTGCTGCAGTTGACTATGTCTGAGAACTGAGCTCTACCCAGTACTGACTTGAGTTGAGGCATAGTTTGTTGGCCCGGACTCGGAGATCAGCGAGGAAGGGCTCTTTCAAACTCCGATTGGCCTATTAAACATTTACCCAGTAACGCTCACGTAGCCCGCAGTCTCTCAAAAACACATCCCCACCATGGAAAAAATGAACTTAGCCTCTACTAGCACTTCCTGCGATGAGGAGCCAACTCTGAGTCAAGTTCGTTGCCCCTATCCTTATGCGCCTGTGACTCCTCAGGCTACCCATGATGACAATTCAAAGCTCTCTTCTCCTTTCAACTCGCCTCCAAGCTCTCCCCCATCAATTGGAATATCAGGTATTAACGATTCGTAGATCATGGTATTTTGTGGATAAACTCAAATATTGCAACTGTGGCAGAGCCTGGGGGTATCATCTCAGAGGATGATGACTTCCCTGTGACACCTAATTCTAAGCGGTCCGGTGGTAAACACCGTGCCGCTGATACCTTTCCTCACCAAGAATCACATCACACCTCCGACTCGGAGTCAAAGAGACACACCAAACACTTTCATCCTTATCACCACCGGCGGCCGATGTTAGGAGACAAACATCATGATCGTGCTGAGCAAATCTTGCGCAGAAATTCATGTAACCAGTACTCAGAAGGTATGAGCACCGAGGTACGCCCTTATATTGAATATATATAGTTTCCACATAGATGATCATCACATCTGTAGGACCAGGAGGCGTTATTGAGACATATAGAGAGCATGAGCACGCACTCCTTCCACTGCGCTATTCACTACAAGGAAGCGGTTCGTGAGACCTTGCGCTTGGAATTCTTGTACAGAGGGTGGTTGCTTGAGACGTCAAGAAGGCTGAACGTCTTCAACGAGTCATTACACCATGAATCGGAAACGGAGCTTGGGAGAGCGGATCAAGAATTGCGGTGGCTATTACATGTGCTTATTCACCGCGGGGAAACACCACGTGCAGCCGCTATCCATCAAGATCATGATGGAGTCCCATATCTTACTGCAGCTCGAGAGGGCAGCAGGAAAGCTCTCGATCATGCTGATGCTGAGATTGCTATTTTAAAACAATCATTTCCCAACGGAGAGAAGGATGATTGTGACAACAAATCGGAAGCCGTCCGAGCTGATGCTGTGTTGTAGTCGTAAGTTTTTTATGTACGATTAAGTCACTATTACTCACTTCGCCGACGTATTTCCAGTGACGTACAATTGGGCCCACTCGCCGATTTGAATAGTCCTCGTGTCTCGCTGCTTTTCATTTGTTGTATTTTAGTTTGCAGTTTCATGTCGTTTCCTATCGCAGAAATTTATTCTCGTCTGCCCTCAATCAACATTAATCTTGAGGCCCACCGTGACCTTTTACCACCGAGCGTTTGTCGCGATGTATCACAACACTGGTTATGGGAGATCGGACTCGGAGGACATGATGCGCAGAACTGATCACGACTACGGTGACCTTCCGAGTCAACCTGAGGACACGTACTACTCACTCCCCGAGATTCCTGAACAAGCTCAGGGCGGTCATCACCCATTATCCAGCTCTGATCTCAGCGGGCCAGCCGCCCAGTCCACCCTTTCCGACGCACAGTATCATCGCGCCCTAATGCAACTCAATCGGTCTCTAGGCTATCCCCAAAGTATTCCCGCGCCTCAGGCGTCTCTACCATCAGCCGCACCATCTTATTTTTCACATTCAACGGCGCCGACCGGCGATGATATTCACCTTTCTCAATCATCCATGGGCACATCCCACATCCCACATCCCACGTCCTCTGATCCGAGTCCTTTACATTCAATGTACACGCCTCAAGCAATTCTCGCGAATGCTGCGGCGCAGACGCACCTACTTAACGATTATGACGGTAGTCTGCCTCTACCTATCATGGTCCCGTCTCAGGGTACTATCCGTCCGAGTGATTTGGCATTGCCGCCAGCCATTGCCGATTATCGGCGCAGTTTTCCTCCACCACTCATATCCCTGGACGGTGTTTCTACATTACCGCCAGCAGCACCAGATGATGTGCAGCCCCTCGCGCGGACGCCTGCCCCCAGGCCTCTAAAACGCAAGAGTTCATTCTCGTGGCAATTTATCCCATGTTCGGGTCAGCGGCAGAAAATGGCCCCCCTAGTAAGTGATCCTTCACAAACGAACATACACGCTCATGATGAAACAGTCAGTGCCTGCTACGATGGCCTCCGACCCGATCCCCACTGGGTCTACGCAACCACATATCGAACTTCCCCCCTTGAAATACCAAGCGAATCACCCAACTCACGACGACTTTGTTCTGGCTGCACAGAAGCTCATTATCAGGGACGCGGTCAACAATTGCGCCATGATAAAACCCTCAGCGAGGGAGGGGGTGATTCAGGCCACGTTAGCAGATGCAGTAAAGGATCACTTAACAAAGGCTCACGGTATACGATCCGACTCGGCTGATTCGGTGAAAAAAACAGTTCAAGGTAAATCATATCCCGAAGTTGGAGAAAGAATTGATGCAGGTCAACAGATTTTAGTCAACGTTGGGCGGCGGAAAATACAGGATCGTTGTACATGACTCTCTCCGCGCCATTCAAACTCATAATGGCGGTTTCTAAGGAGATAGCGCTCAACGTCGTTGATCGAGGCTACGATCTACGTCCCTCACTTTGGTCAGATACGTCGGAATCAAAATGGAAACAAACCAAGATCAACGACCTCGTCAACGACGTAACGTGGCCTCTGAAATTTATTTTCAAGAGGGATGAAAAGACTAACCAATGGATGGCGTTCGAACACGACGCGATTTTAGACGTGGTTATCGGTGTAGTGAGGAAACTCAAATACCAGCACTACGTCAACAACCTCGACAATCTCTATTGCACGGCTGTGGCTGCAATCTACTGCGTTTTCAAGCAGTATTCTTCCGGAAAATTACAAGAGATGGAGTTTACGGCCCAAGCTTTCAAATTCATGTACGACATGTCGAAGAAACACATCACTGATGTCATCGAGAAGGATGAGGATTTGGCGAAGCGATGGTTGGATGTGAAGGCCCTCACCATTGTCAGATTGGCTGATGTCGCATCATGACTCCGGGTTGGATACTTACGAGCAGTAGTATTGATCATTGGGTAATGTACTAGTCACAATTACTACACGAAGGTCTACAATACAGCCTAGTAGTACGAGCAGCCTCTAGTACTTCTATCAGTTGCGTCACCTAGTAGCGCCGGTGCCTATTATTACGATACAACTTGGCAAGGTTCCTGCTGACTACACACTTGTTTGTTTGTTTGTTGTTTGTATCTATACCATTCCTGTGTTCCTGTGCTCGCGGACTGCGTCAACTGCGCCTCTCACAACCCCAACCCCACATCCACCCTGCTCAGGTGTTCTACGCTAGGCAAGTGCAGCCATACCCCACCACTGGAAAACAAAGCCACTTCCTCATCCATTGCATTTCTGAGGTGGGCTTTGATTATTGTGATAGCATGTGCAGGGCTCCGCAGGATTCCCTGTGCCATCTACATCCCTCACTGATGGTTTTTGCTTGCAGATGTATAGTAACAATGTAGGACGACTTATTTCTTCGATTACCTTGTAGCGGCATATCATGGACGATCGGAGCAGTTAGCTAATCCAAACCATCATTCACATCGTTAGTGTCAGCAAGCGTTATGGACGATGTTGACAACGCTCGAAGTATAGCCGACTTGCCGGAAGCATCACAACTAGCCTCAAGGACTACTACGATACGATTGATTGGGCATTTTGGACGGTGTAATCATGGATCAGATTAGGAATGCGACAAAAGACAAGAAGGCTAAGATGGAGATTTGTATCACCCAGATCATCTCTCAGGTTAGAATATAACACAATTGTGGTACGTTATGATAACCAACCCCGTGCGCATTGCAACATGAACTGATTTGCGTTGATACTGTGTTTTTAGCCAGTGAGTATCTCAAAGACTTCGTGGTCAGTGCCTTGACGAAGCATAGTAGACAGTTCGCAAATGCATTCCGAACGATCACATGTCGAGATTCATTAATCATAGGTGGAACTTTACAAACTCTTTTATGCTCAAGAGGATCAGAGACTCTCAGAGCCGACCATGGTGGTGCGCACCAGCTTGTGAGTTCATCTATGGTTCGGTCATGATTTCGGCTCTAATTGCAACTATCAAGGACATCGGGCTCCTGTCCATTGCACTCGCTGCCTTATGCCAAACAGCTCGTTTGATTGTCTTGGTCTGGCGAAGGACCAGTAATCATAACTCCGGGAGTACATCAGGCGTTTTCACCAGGTACATGGGCTAATATGCATATGGGCTTACTCTGATAAATCTCACAGAACGACATCCGATGAGCATCGCACGCCTTCTGCAATGTGCCACGACGATAGACTGCCACACCATCAAACGCCGATGGAATACAACGATAGACGCTCACATGGATGAAAAGCGCTCACGAAGGATTCATGATCTGGAATGTCACTCGAGGCCCTATGGAAGACCCCGAACAGTGGAACCATCGAAGACCCCAATGATTGTGCTGCTGGTGGCGCTTGCGATAAGTTTGGCCTCCCAACCAGCCCAATTCAGAATTCAGCGCGTTCTTCTAACGCTAAGGGATACACTCCAGACCGCCTTCAACGCATTTGGACTCTGCCGACTATACCCTCGACGCCCTTCCTTTGAGCCCGACAAATATCTTTCATCTACGCTGCTTGCAAAAACTTCTCCCATGGCTACCCAGACAACAGACTCCCCGCCGATTGTCTTAGCGCCGCCTTTCCCTTTTGCTAATATGACAATATATCGGCTCATGACATGGATGAACTCTGGTAGCAGTCGAGTATCCGAAACCAAGGTCTCCCAGTTGGTCAAGAATGTTATTCTCGCAGAGGATTTCGACCGCAATCACCTTGAGGACTTTTCGCTGAGGCGAAGCTTGCAAGAATTAGATAAAGAGGAGAACGGGAAAAGAGTTTCTTTTCCAGATGACTGGATACAGACCAGTGTTACTATTGACGTTCCAACCAGGTCACGGGAGGATGGACCTCTACCATATACGATCCCCGGGTTCCATTATCGCCCTCTTGTCGACGTGATACGCGCCGCTTTTGCGGATGTTCAAGCAAGGGTGTTCCATCTCATGCCTTTCCAACGATTATGGAAGGATCCTCTGGGGGGGCATCAGGAGCGGATCTACGACGAACTCTACACATCGGACGCCTGGTTGGAAGCCCAGGACAGCCTTCAGAAGCTCCCAAAGGAGCCTGGCTGTTCGTTGGAGCGCGTTGTCGCTGGTTTGATGTTTTTTTCTGACGCCACCCATCTGGCAAACTTCGGGACAGCAAAGGCTTGGCCTCTCTATTTGTATTTCGGAAATTTGACTAAATACGCACGGTCGTCGCCGCAATCGGGAGCATGCCACCTCGTAGGATTTTTGCCGTCGGTAAGTTCTGTTGAAGCAGCATGTTTCTCTACTGATATTGACAAATTTAGCTTCCTGACAGTATTAAGGACGTTCTGAGCGGCCTGTCTCGCATGTCAAAAACTGGTATGGCGTCTCTTCTCACCTATTGCCGCAGGGAGTTATTTCATTCCTGCTGGGACATTTTATTCGATGACGATTTCCTCGAGGCATACCACCACGGCGTCATTTTGAAATGTGCCGATGGTGTGTTACGGAGGGTCTTTCCCCGAATTTTCACATACTCAGCCGACTATCCAGAAAAGTATGTGTTTTAACAGTGTCTTCGAGAATGCTGAATCGCCCATCAATTTATATAGGGTTTTAATCGCCACTATAAAGGACATGGGCTCATGCCCGTGCCCTCGCTGTCTCACGCCGAAAGCTTTGTTCGGCTCTCTGGGGCTGGTGAGAGACATGAAAAGCCGCGTAGACAAGCTTCGAACATACGTCATGTCCAAGGTTACTGAGGCTCGCGATTTTATCGCATCGGGACATACGGTAGACGGCGCAAAGGTGGAAAATACTCTCGGAGAGGGCTCGTGGGTTCCTATTTTGGTGAGTGCAATGTCTTCTAGGGCTTTTCGATCAACTTACACTGTGCTGGAAGAATCGTTTCGCGCACAAACTTGGAAAGTTTGGCCTCGACCCATTCCGCATGCTTGTCGTGGACCTCATGCACGAGTGCGAACTGGGCACGTGGAAATCACTATTTACTCATCTAATCAGGCTTCTTTATGCCCTTCCCCAAGGTAGCCAGGTCGTCGCGGTCCTCGATAGCAGGTAGGAGACATTTGTATGGGGTGCTGCGACCTGCTGACTCAGATGGGCTGGCGAGATTTCGAGAGATCCCAACTTTCGGTAACGGTGTAATTCGCAAATTTTCTAACAACACCTCCGAGATGAAAAAATTAGCAGCGCGTGACTTTGAAGATATCCTACAGGTTTTTTGAGTCGTTTAACCTTTGCATTTGGTTCACTGACATCTCTCCGTCATTAGTGTGCTATCCCGGTGTTCGAGGGGCTATTCCCCAAAGACCACGATGCAATTGTGCAATCTCTGCTCTATCAGTTCGCACAATGGCATGCGCTCGCAAAGCTCAGGATGCACCGTGATGTGATTCTACCTCAGCGTTTCTGGACGAAACAAAAAAAAACACTCCCGGAAGTTGCAGAAGTTTCGGAGCTACACCTGTGCTACTTTCAATGCTGAGGAATTGCCGAAAGAGAAGGTATTTCTATCGGAGGCAGCAGTGTGCCCCCGACACCCAGAGGACCGCGCCCGAGGCCGGGTATCACCCCTGTCGAGATGTCCCCACCCCCACGCACCCATCCCCACGCACCCTAGTAAGTGATCCTTCACAAACGAACATACACGCTCATGATGAAACAGTCGGTGCCTGCTACGATGGCCTCCGACCCGATCCCCACTGGGTCTACGCGCAACCACATATCGAACTTCCCCCCTTGAAATACCAAGCGAATCACCCAACTCACGACGACTTTGTTCTGGCTGCACAGAAGCTCATTATCAGGGACGCGGTCAACAATTGCGCCATGATAAAACCCTCAGCGAGGGAGGGGGTGATTCAGGCCACGTTAGCAGATGCAGTAAAGGATCACTTAACAAAGGCTCACGGTATACGATCCGACTCGGCTGATTCGGTGAAAAAAACAGTTCAAGGTAAATCATATCCCGAAGTTGGAGAAAGAATTGATGCAGGTCAACAGATTTTAGTCAACGTTGGGCGGCGGAAAATACAGGATCGTTGTACATGACTCTCTCCGCGCCATTCAAACTCATAATGGCGGTTTCTAAGGAGATAGCGCTCAACGTCGTTGATGGCAGGGCATGCCACAACCTTACCATTATGCTCCAGATCAAGGACCAGTAACACCGGATGCTTACGGTGATTTCCCCCAACGGGTGCACCCTGCTCAGTACGAGCATCGCCTTCACGATGATGATGGAGTCCTAGAGAAAGTTACCCCTCGGTCTATCGCATACATAATTTGCCAAGTAAGTCATAGCATTGGTGGAATTGCGAGTAATACAGCCTGGTATCTGATGATTTAACTGACAGGTCCGATTTGCGCTCTCTTCGGTCACCTCCTGGCGGTCTATTGATGGGGACTTCGACTATGTCCAATTCTGGCGGACAATTGTTGACTTCTTCGAAAGGCCCCCCGGTCGAGAAGCTCGGCGCAGGATAGACAGGCTCTTGGAGTGGTGAACGAGGTGCGTTATTGACTGTCCCAGCGAGCCTCAATTGATTTCGCCGCTTAGGAAAGTTTTTGGAAGAAGTCGCTGTGACGACCTTACATATGGCAGATGTCGACAGACCTCCCACTCGTCATGAATTTCCTGTTGGTGTTGCTGGATCGAGTGACCCGCCAGTACTCGTGCTGCCTGGTACCTAGGCACACGTTTCGCGTTCACGATCACGGTCTCGGTCACCTCGTGGATGCGGTGATCCACACCACGATTTTTATTATCGACGAGGCCGACACCCTGACTCTCCTGATTATTATCCAAGACGTGGAGATGACCGTCAACGCTACTCACCCGAATATTACCACCCGTCGCCCTTATTATGTCGATTATTCTCCAGGAGACCGCCGTCGATGGAGAGGGCGGTATGATGATTACTCGCGGCTGCCATCGCCCCGACGAGGCGAAAGACATAGAGATGATGACCGCCGCCACCGCCCATATCATCGCGGAGACTCTAATTCACCCTCTCCTCCGGAAGAAGGAGACGCAGGACGCAGATGCAGGAGAGGCGATCACCCCCCTCGTCGTAGACGTCCGAGTGACGAAGAAGAAGATGCCCCCTATCACAGCCGTCCCAGTTATGACGAAGACAATTACTCGCGGCCTCACAGAACTGCCTCCAGAACTTCTACTCATTTTACAGGAGGAAATGTACCCAGTCATGGTATCCCTGTTTCTCCGCGGTTTGAGGATCCTCCGCGATCACCCAGTCAGCCAACTATCATCAGGCTTGATGAACCAGGGCGAACGCACGTTGACACACACAGCGGCCGACCAGTAATCATAACTCCGGGAGTACATCAGGCGTTTTCACCAGGTACATGGGCTAATATGCATATGGGCTTACTCTGATAAATCTCACAGAACGACATCCGATGAGCATCGCACGCCTTCTGCAATGTACCACGACGATAGACTGCCACACCATCAAACGCCGATGGAATACAACGATAGACGCTCGCATGGATGAAAAGCGCTCACGAAGGATTCATGATCTGGAATCGAGGCCCTATGGAAGACCCCGAACAGTGGAACCATCGAAGACCCCAATGATTGTGCTGCTGGTGGCGCTTGCGATATGCTCGGTCCGTTCTCCGCTGCAGTCACCAAAATTCATACATGGCTAGATGTTCCCGCGCACAGGACCTAAGTTACAAGGTGCGTGCGTCCTGATCATACCTCCACTTACTTCGCAGGAAATGTGCTGTTTTTCAAGAACGGCTGGTTCTTCTTTCGATCCGCCGGACGTACCGACTGCCCTGAGCGCTCCCATCGAACTCCCTGTTACTCACACTGACCATACTTCGCCGATCCAAACAACGCAACTACCCGGAGTTGAGGAGTACTACGATGATTCGGACCCGTACGAGGATTTTTTCAAGGTAATGTAATTGTATATTGTTTGAATTACAGTAGTTACTAACGGTACTAGTCTTCTCCGCCCCCAGACGACGCCCAGCCGTCATCGGCTCGGCGTCTCTGGAACACCATATCCCGACACCGACACCGTCCACCCGCGGTCCAGTCCACTCCTCAATCCCTTCACGAGCACCGCTCTTTGTGGGATCGCACTCGCTCACTACTCAAATCCGCCGGCAAATTCACTGGATCGATACGAGAAACAAATGTGGTAAGCCCTGTCTTGTCTCTCGATTTTCAGCTCAAGACCATGATCGACAGACGGATTCCACCTCTGCCACGGTCGCTCCGACAACGCAACGTCCCGAAGTCGTTAGCGTCTCCGCCGTGCGCGGTTTTCAGGTAAGATTTAGTTTCAAATTGTTTATTTTATTGTTCTTACTCAGACATTCAGGGATATGTGGCCATGCCACGCAAGACGAAGAAGAAGCTGCCAGTGAAAGCGAGCGACGCGTCCGGACAACCAGACGCTCAACATGTACAAGCCTCTGGAGGTCAGGCGTCACAATCGCACGTCCACTACACCGACGACTCGGATTCAATCCAGGGTCGTTGGAACAAGGTTCTCAACAAGGTCTGTTTCCCATGCGGACGCTTCTATGAGGATCGTTAGTGCGAGAATCCCAGTATTTTCCTTCCATCGTTTTGGAGCCTAACCGTTTCCCTTTATTTCACAAGTAGTATAATACATTTCGTTTATATGATGGCATTGTTAGTTCGTGCTAGCGGCACATGTGCCAGACTCCAATTTACATCAACCCTGAATCCCACTGTAGAATATAACCTTGGTTGTGCTTCGACAAATTGAGAAGCAACAGAAGGAACGCGAGCATTGTGTAATTTTTTCTGCACTGCGTGATATTTTTAGACAAGCGCGCGGTTGTTTGGATCCAAGGGATTTGCCAAACAACGCCGTTGTTGCACAGCCCTTGTCATTTCATTCTAACTTCAACTTGAACTTATTCAGGCGCAATCGTCCGGGAGGCGCGCAGAATTCCAAGCGGTATCTTCCCTGTTTGTTTTAAGCCGCGAACTCATATCAGAACTTTGGTCAACCTCCCCTTTTCGCTTTCATTTGTGGCGGGAGTTTCCGCCTTCAACAGTCGAGGGCATCGAGTCATACTATGCCGCGATCGCGATGCAGTCTACCAGTTGCAGAGCTGTGGATTGCGTCCTGAATGAGGAGATTGATATTACCATCGGTACGCATGTACTAGTTCGCCCCGGGGCTCGGTTTGGTCGCTGGTAACTTGTGTTAAGCACCGTCTCTCCTTTTATTCCTTGATAGGTTGTTCCTCGACTGACCCTGAAGCAGAACGTGTGATCCCTCTGGTGCTTAACTGTAAGCATGTTGTCCTTGTCGGCGATCACTAGCAGCTTGGTTCGGTAATCATGAACAAGAAAGCGGCACGCGCTGGTCTGACACAATCACTTTTCGAACGTTTGGTTGTACTTGGCAACATCGGACCCATTCGTCTGCAAGTCCAGTACCATATGTACCCTCGCCTTTCTGAATTTCCCTCGAATATGTTCTATGAGGGTACACTGCAGAACGGTGTCACTGCTCCCGAACGTCTTCGCAAGAATGTCGATTTCCCATGGCCCGCCCCAGACACCCTGATGTTCTTCTACCAGAACCTTGGTCGGGAGGAGATATCATCCAGTGGAACTTCGTTCCTCAACAAGTACTTTTCATGTCCTTACTTCTCGGTTGCACCTGCTTATCACTGTTTCCAGGATGGAAGCATCTAACGTCGAGAAAATTGTGACAAAGTTCTTCAACGTGGGCGTCATGCCCAGCCAAATTGGTGTTGTCACACCCTACGAGGGCCAACGCTCATTTGTATTCAGTTCAACGGGTCTCTCAAGAAGGACTTGTATAAAGATATTGAAGTGGCTAGCGTCGACGCCTTCCAGTGACGAGGGAAAGACTCGAACTACATCATTCTGAGCTGCGTCAGAAGTAACGACTCCGAACACCAGGGCATCGGTTTCTTGAATGACCCTCGTCGTCTGAACGTGGCTCTGACTCATGTAAAGTATAGAGTCGTCATCCTTATAAATCCAAAGCCTGAGGTTCTCGGCAAGGCGAGTCCCTTTGGTGGACAATCTTACTGTTCGCTGACCGATTCATACAGCACCCGCTGTAGCATTATCTTCTTACGCACTACAAGGAGAATAACACCCTTGTCGAGGGTCCGCTGAACAACTTACAGGCGAGCATGATTCAATTCAGCAAACCTCGCCGCTCCCTTGTCAAGTCCGTGGATAAATTCCGCCGCCACGAGACAAACGCACAGGGCTTCATCCCCAACACCGGTGGTACAAGCAGATCAGGGACGCCAAGTCGCTTCGATTCTAGTTTCTACCGCACACATGATGCTCTCGGGTACATCCCGTATGACGTGCAGTCTCTGCGCTCGCAAGCCACTTATTCTTCTGGACTTCCCATGTTTGCTGCGGCTGGTGGATTTGGTCCTGGGCTACCCCGTGCCTCTGGGGGTGTGAGGAAGCGCAGCGCGTACGGTAGCTACGCCAGCCCCATCATCTCCCAGGATGCTGGATCGCCAAACATTAGCGGTTCTGCCATGGCGTTCTCGCAGTTAGACCGCTTACAGAGGCGTGGTTCCTTTCCCCTGCTGCCGGTATGCGCCTTTCTTGCCCCATAGAGATGTTCATCGTGGGTAGATTATATGGACGTGTCGGAACCCAACCACTGAAAAGAGCATCAGTCTTTGGGGGCACCAGGTCGACAAGTTCAAGGCAGGTATCTCTTCCATCAGCCGACACTGTTCGATGTTGATCTGCTCTAGGATCGGAGTATCGCAGGATTTCCATTGACTTTCGTGGTTTCGGAGGTTCAACACATCCCATTGATATCATGCAGTCGTCCAGTACATTGGCTGATATCACTGGTGATCTCACACGCTCACGCGGTACGTAGACTCAGATACCCTCTCACAACACAATCTTACTGAATATCATGACGCTTAGAACCGCTATGACGTGGGTTATCTGTCTTAAGATGCAAAACCTTGCTCATGCGCGTCACCGCAGGATCCTGTCACAGACTGGGTGTTCGCTGCAAATTACTTGAAATCCGCAGTGTTCCTGCCACAACTGACTACCAAGGTGCATAATATGACCGTTTGCCAAGGACAACGGTGACAGTCGAATGCAGACGATGGAAGGCGCACACTGGCCCCACTTCGAGCACCCACAAATGTTCAACGGCATTCTCGGAGTATGGCCGGACTCGGAGACCTTGGAACATTTAGTACTGCAGGCCGCTATGGCCTAGTAATTTTTACTTGTAGTCAAAAACCAAAACCTTGCCGCCTCGTTCTTGATAACCGTAACATGCTCAGCTCTGAACTTTATCTCCATCACCTTACTACGCACAGGCGAGGCGCGGAATGAGTGGAAATGTTTTGGTATGCTTCTCATTGGCAAAGAAGGCTGCCTCAGTGGTCGAGACCGACTCAGAACAAGTACTGTTAACCAAGCTTGAGCAAACGTCACAGTGCAGGAACAAGTAACACGATACATAGTACAATTTGCCAGTTCACGGACACTCCGAGTCATCCCCAGTGCAATCAGATGTGCTCATCAATCTGTGGTCATGTATCAATGCGAGAAGCTCGTCCGAATCTCGACTACCTTGCTAAGTTTCTATTCGGGGAAATGAATGATTTTATGTAGTGTTTACCGTAGGCTCCATATTGCTTGGACAATAAGTGACAATCTACATTTGTTGTCCAGCGCCAAAGGTACTTTCTCACGAGAAGGTGTTGCATAGCATTGTAATTCACCACATAAATAAGGCAAACGACAATGCACGAAATAGTTGGACTAAGTATGCTACCACCCCTCATCGGCTGCAAGGGAGGAATGTCACAGCTTTGTGGCAAAGTCTAATGGTATTTGAGATCTGCTGATAAATGCCAAGGGCGCCTGCCACGAGAAAGTCTTAAATACTGCTGTAACTCAAAAATGAGATCAGGCAAGATGACAAACCTTAAAACGATTGACATGAGTGTGCTACCACGCCTCATCGGTTGCAAGGGAGGAATGTCATACCATTGTCATGGATCATTCATGTTAAGCTGGATTTGCGGGCATCCATGGGTATGTATGTACAACTCAAATTGCTCACAGTATAAAAACTAATATTTGGCGAGAGCAGAATTAAATCGTGCTATACTTCCCACGGCTACGATATCACGGACCCATCAATTCACTGATGACATGGTCGGGCTGGGTGAATCCTCAAAGTCAGTATCCCTCATGCGGCAGTCTTGGGCGACCAGTCCAGGTACGACGTACCCATGTGAAATTGTTGACGGTGTCCTCATGAACGGAGGTGCTGTACGAGTCTCCTCTGCGCGCGTATGAGCTAAATGTTAAAAATAGACGATGGATATCTTAGGTCATACAGAATAACAAGGTTATTCAGCGAGTCCCGCCCGTGCCACTGGGACCCTGTCTGTGCGATCGGCAAGAAGTGGTGATGAGCTGTAGAACTATCACGTTTAGGTATCAAGTTAGAGATACAGCGTGATTCGGAAAAAATAGTTGTGCTCGCTTTCGGGTACTATGAACGGTGGAACCTTCGAACTCTGAATTGCCAGCGGAGCGATTTACTGCCATCGTTGTTTAACGGAAGAGTTCGAGCTGCTTGTCATTTTATTAATAATATTGTTATTAATTTGTTTCGAATTGATCTGAAGACTGACCACCATCCGAGGCACGTCTCGAGTAGAGAATGCTACGCTTGCACGGGCGTCTAAAATTTCTTCATGCAATATTAATATTATCTTTCTTACTTCGCGCCACAACCCGCATGTCAGTCGACGGTAGTCGAACAGACTTCCTAAGGCTCTCGTCTCGTCACACTTCTGATACCTTTGCAGCAGCATGTGTCTTATACAGTCCCACCCACCCTCACGGCTCACCGGCACCTAGAAGACTCTGCCAAGTTTTTCGTGTCGACTCGGATGTGCAGGCAGTGGTACCCATTCTTATTGTCCGCAGTAAGTACTGTCAAAAGTACTGACTTCGCATTGGGGCGGTGACAAGTCCCGAAATGGTATCACACCGAGACAAACACAGTTGGCCATCGTACGATTCGTACCTGCATGCACAGACCTAATAAGAAAGGTACGGATGGTCATACGACATAGCACGACCTGGAAATAGTGGTCGCAGCAAGATGAAATGTGGTATAGATGAGGTATATTAGGTCCGCGTAGGGGAGACCATTAGATATATACAGCAGTCGACGATAACAACAAAATTAATGCTGTAACACGCATCAAAACATCGTCAATATATAACAAAACTAGTACATACTCTAAAACCTCGAGCTCATGCCCAACCCCCCCTCATCTTCCGGCTCTTCATATTCATCCCAATCAACAGTCGCAACCACTTCCCTAAGACCTTGCACCTCATCAGGACCTAAACATGTGCACTCTGCGAGTTGGAGGGCGTGTATAGGGACACCATGTTTGGCTCGCATTTTCATGAGATCCCGAAACGTCTCGTCATATTCCTCATATTCCTCAAGTTCCTCATATTCCTCAAGTTCTTCATAGTCGGCCGCGAAGTTGAACGCCTCGAGCTCTAGAACACGAAGGGAGGGATATAGTATATCTGAGATCTGTGTGCCTTCGATGATCTCAAGTGCACCGATTAAGCCCCCAACGGCAATGTTCTTCACATGAATAACTTCGAGCTCCGGGAGGTAGGCAGATCCAGCGCGCCAGAAATCTCTACCTGCAGATTTAAACCCTGACAACGAGAGTTTTTGAATCCCAGTACCCTGCGTGACAAATCGACAAAGATCGAATATGATGCTTGGCTCGAGTTCAGCGTGCCTGTCGCATGCGAATTCAATCGATAGCCGTATGACATCGTCACGAGTATCCCAGGAGTCTGCAGGACGCATCACCGTCGACGTACTAAATTGAACGCACAAACGGCGGCACGAGTACCTGGCGTGCAGGGCCCGAAAGACGGAACCAGATCCACCAGGATGCATGTTCATGGCGGAAAACAGGTCGGAAAAATCTTGAAGGCCCTCAAATTGAAGGAGTCGAAGAACGATCTTGGCGTCGACGGGAATGGCTAGTTGCGCGAGGAAAGACGCGGCAATTCGGATCGAGGGGTGACCTAGTGTTATACTTTTCAAACAATTGAGTTGTACTTTGTCGAGGAGCTTCGTTTCCTTGTCCTCGGAAATTATGTCAAGCCAGTCGAGTGTAAGATGCTCCAAGGCAGGCATGCGTCTCAGAGTTGACAGGAGCTGCGGTATGGTAGGATAGGAGGTTTTTCCTATGGCGTAGACATATAAGGTTCGAAGCCCGCTGAAAATGTGGGCTGTCCAGCTCAGGTCACAACCTGTAATATGAACACTCCGAAGTCGAGGTGCGTGTCCCTGGAAAATCGCATTTGATATGAGCCATATTGTGGGATCATTGTGCACCAATGGCTGTTTGGTGAATTCGAATGTTTCAAGTAACGGCGCAGGTTGGGAAGATAACAAGCGGATGATGGGTTCGAAATCCGATGCTAGTAAGGGAATTTGAAGGACTTTGATGTGCGATAGATGTGAAAGGATAGGCTCCAAGCATGTTTGTAGCGGGACCGGAGATTTAAACGTCACAATCAAAGGAGCATTCATCGACCTCTCAAGCATGGTGCCTAGCCAACGAGGAGAGGATGAACAGATGAATGTCCAAAGAGCAGGACAACCGAGAGCGACTTCGCGCCAGCGTCTGCAGACGTGTGTGACTCTTAGACAAGCAGGGACACCATCGCTCGCAGATCCATCGAAACGCTTCTCTTCTTCGTAGTGTTCAAAGACCATCGCGAGAATCTCGTTTGGAAGGTGGGATATGGATATGCGTTGGAGAACATTCACGCGTGCAGCAATTTCTTTGTCGACATCAGCTGTTGCGCTTATAGACGTATCATTGGCTAGGGGAGAGGATGACGTCGCCATGGAGGACCTGTGGGGCGGAGTCGTCAGTTGAGTGCAGACGAAACCTCAGCCAGCTGCAAGTATTACCTTTCGTGGTTCAGGAGGCAGATTTCACAAATCAGTGTTGGCTACGGATTCCAGCAAGAATCCAGGTATATGGAGACAATAGCAATTCGCGCGGATCTGTATCAAATAGACACGCTCAGTCGTAGCACACAACAACACAGACGTGTGGTATATTGACCTGTATCAAACGGCTTTGCGCAGTGTAAGCATAGGTAAAGGTCAAGTGACAATAAAATATCTTACCTCAGTTGTAGCACGATAACGCAAGCGTCTGGAGAGGGGCCTGAAAGTTGTATCTGCAGAAGCCGCTGCTTAAATAGACGAGAAAGCAATAACTGAGACTGCAGTGGAACAAAAATGCGACTGTGGGCCCAAGAAGACAAAAGATTCAGCAGTCACAATAAACAACCAATGCAGCAAGAGCGCTTGATGTGAAACCAAGGAAGTGACGGACCAGTGGAACGAAGAGCGTGTATTGTTCTGTCAGCGGACTCAGTGACTGTGTGCTTGATAGAGATGCATGAAGTACCTTAAAAGTGCGATCCCAGAGATGCTTCTGTGACTGTTAACGGGTGTATCAGGGGTCAGACACCGTACTAGATAGAGCACTTGAATATGGTGTTCTACAACTGATCCCGAGATAGATGGAGAGCTCCCGTTATTAGTATACGCAGAAATGAAGAATAAATAGCATGCAGCCAGCGGTACCGGCCATTCTTGTCGTCCGCAGTTACTGAAAAACTATCTTCACACTGGGGCGGTTCCGAAATAATATCCCACCAGTGGTCCAGGACAAAAACAGTTAACGATCGTACCTAGTACGATACCATTGTCATGTCGATAGTACCTGTACAGACCCAAGAAGAAAAGCACGGAGGGTAGTACAACCTATAGTACGACTAGTCACAACAAGTTGAAATGTAATTGGGCGGGTCGATTTTTTTTCAATTAGGAGATCAATGATGTTGCGGCGCAGTTCATGTATGTCATGCAAGAGGAACAAAGCAAGACAGCATTGGCCGAGGGCGGAGTTTCAATGATGACCAACGGCAAGAGTCAGCGCCATCCAGCGGCCATCCACATCACAGCACATACCACCACCACTACCTCTACGTCTGAAGCATCTCCCTTACAGTTTTCAGCTTAGACCTTTTAAATATTTCTGAGCGATACAAAGCCGGAAGGATGCGCCTCTCAATACTTCCTGTCCTTCTTGCAGGGGCTGGTATTGGTACGTTTCACTTGAGTGAGCATGTGGTGTCTTGCTGATTCGGGACCAAAAAACCAGTGAGTCCTGGCACGTCATCAATGAAGTGCACGCCTCCATTCCTTTCTGGGGGCTTCAATTGTAGAAGAACACGTATTATATCGCGCTGTCATTCCGACAATCCTAATCATGAGGCTGACCCGAGAGCACGCTAAGCATCTGGCACCAACGTTCTCCAGTGAGAATACTGTCCTATAGATAGAGAGGCCTTACGGAGAGCGACATCTGAACTAAGGATCGCACCCGAATCGCAACTCGCGGAACATTTCTTGGTGAGAAAGGCTGTTTGATGTTGCCAGCATGAGTACGATCACGCCGGTGCACTTGGATGACCGAGAGTTTGACCGAGAGTTCTAACTTGTTCGAGCGAATTATCAGAGTCCAAGTAAGTGCCGAAAAGGCGACCGTGGGATTAATGATTACTTACCTAATAGTGTACATGTGGGTGTGATATTTCATATTGCACCCACGGTGTGATTTCAACAAATTTTGAAATTTAACCAGCGGTTTCGCTCGGGCTCTTTGGGCACTCACTACTGTGAGGGCACTGCCGCACGGGCATCATACGGAGACACTCTGATTCCATTCATGACTGTTGCTCCGTTCGTTTTCCATTCTTTCTTCTTGTCTTCATCATAGGTGAGGCAGTACTTGCATCCGTTCCTTGTCCGGAGCCGTGTTGATGCATCATTGATAATCAAGTGTAACGGAGGCTCTGGCTATATCGTGATTGCTCAGTTCAAAAATTGGTGCGGGGACTTTGAGTTGATTTCTTCAAGTACCAGCCGCAACGTACGTGGTGTTTTCATCATTCAATCAGTTTTCCAACCTTACATACGAACATGTAGTTCTGCAATCTGCAGTATCAACACTTGAAATCTTCATTCCCACACGTTGTGATGGGAGTAAAGACTGCCAGCAGCCACCCGTTCTCCATTTTGCCCCGGCTTGGTTTTCCTCCCAGTCACAAAACGGAGTCTTCATCTCGTTCTCCCCGTGTCGACAAGCCAGAAGAAGATTGGTATATTCCCTACAATGGTCCGTTAGAACCGCCCAAGAGTGTCTCATTGGCCAAGCAAGATATCGTGAGACACCCCGTTAACCAGGACGACGTGAATACGCATCTGGAAGACTCTCAACTACTGTACCGCTACCGGGACATGTCCGTGAACGATGCCAAACCATTGGGGCTAGGCCCACCACCTGTACAATTAGCTGGGTACCCCAGAACCAGAATTCACTCTGACCTCACGAGGCGCACCGCGAGTTCGTCAAGTGCCATCGACCCGACACGGCCGCATCCTCGATGGCACCAGACAAGTGCACCGCGCTTGCAAATTCTTACTCATACTAGCATGGACGCTGGCGTAGGCGAATCACCCATGCCTGCGCAACGCATTGGAATATCGAACCCCCGGAAAAAAATGAGTCGGTTCTTCGGGTTCGGGTCTAGTAAAAAGCCAAAAGGACAATCAATCAGTACACCTGTATCTCCTATTAGTCGGACCAACGTGCCGGGAGCATGGCTTCCCAGTTCCACCCAACACAGTACAATCCAGGACAACGTTAATTTTGCGACACCTCCCAATTCTAGTCCCGACAAGGGCAATCGCTTTGACTCACACTACTCCACACTACCACGACCATCCCAAAGAAGTCATACCCATCACCACCGGCCACGGATTGACACTGTGGATCTCTCTTCATCCAAGCAGTTTTCTGCTCGGCATGTTGACTTTCATGGAAAACCCGACCAGGACTCTTTACTTTCCTCCCCGGCCACAAACTATGATTCTCCAACTATCTTCATGGCTCACTCGAGTCACCCCTATGCAAACACATCCTCCTCTGTTTCCGTTTCCGCTCTTCGACCCGGTATCTCTCAGCAATCTCATCAAGGACATCAACAACTAGATTCAAGCGCATATAATACTCAATTCTCGCACAATCAAACTCGCCGTAGTCGAGCACTCACCTATGCGATCGACCCTCGCAGTCATCGTGCTGTCGCATTGGACAAACACGCACGTCTCTTGGCATCACCACTGAAACCCTCTGTCTCCACCCCGAACCTTTCCGCCACATCACACGGCAAGCAGCCTTCGCAACAGAGCACAAAATCAACGCCACCAGTATCAGGTGTCGATCGCTGGCTATCCCCCGAGACATGGTGTGACGCGTTATTCTTTCCACGTCCGCGCCTGAGGTCTGAGCGCGCACATGGGCAATATGGAGGAAGTAGCGGACGAATCGTCAGTCCACCAATCACGCCTGTCGCTGAGGGCGCATCACCGCGCCTCAGTCCTGCTCTGCGTGGCGGGAGACCACAAGTGTCGTCAGCTACACATGATGTACGGAAGGAACACCATGTTTTGTTGAAATCCAGGTCGGCCGTTGATATTCTGTCTGGCCCCTCTATATCTGGCAGACCTCGTACTGCGTCCACGCCTCAACAACGCCCAGATCCAGACCCAGACCCAGTTCGGAACACAAGCCCCAAGGAAGAGGAATCTGTACCGGGCCCATCGACTGCGCAACAGGAACTCCGTCCGTCAGCCTCTGTGCCATCGTTGACCCAGTAAGCTACATTTTTTGTAGGTAGTTATCTAGTAACCAAGTACTCCTGCAGAGTTCTTGAAGAAGGCGAGGTCCTAGAAGCACAACGAAAACGGTGGCAACACCAGGCCTCGCATTCTTTTGGGAACAGCCGAACCCGCTCCCTCTCCCGCGCTCGTGCCAGATCATTGTCACGAAGTCATAGTCGTCCTGGGCACAAGCAAGAGGGCAGCACGACCCTAGAATATCTGGCTGCACGCACGCTCCTTGGAGGTCAGAGCATGGCTCCCGCCGTCAACGCTGCACGTGCTTCGCACTCCCGATCTCATTCCCATTCTCATTCCCAAACTCATTCGAATTCTCGCGGGCGCTCTAGTTCGTACTCATTCACGGGCTCACAATCTCACTCCCTTGGTAAATCCAATTCGCAAAAGTCGCTCTCGGATCCTCAAAGCACCCGCCATGTCCGCAACGAGTCCTGGGGCAAAACTGCACTGCTTAAAGCATGCGCACCTTGCGGAGATCTGAGTGATTTACTCGGCACACCTGTTGACAAGAGACCAGCCCTGGGACCTGCGACAGAGGAAACCAACGTTATTCATTTGAGTGACCCTGCGGGTGGTTCGCACAACGGAGCTGGTGAGGAAAGCGTCATCATCATAGGGATTTCTCCAGCCCCTACTACAGCAAGCGGGGAAGGGGTCGGTATCGCACTTTCGTCCCCTCCTCCTGTCGACGATCGCTCCAGCCATGATCCCGAACTCACGAGCATGCCCAGCCATCCATATGCCACCGGTGCCATATATACTCGGTATAACAATCCATCTTCTGAGCATGCTCTACAACATGTCCTTAAAGTGTCTGATTATGCTGGGCCACATCCATCCGCCTACGACCCCCAACTCCCTCCGAACATTGCTACAAGTGGCGTCAGCATGCGCCACAGGCTCCCTCCGCGGGCAATGCAGCCAGGTGCAATCTCACATCCTTACGCTGCTGCATCGAGTGAGCCGGTGAACTCGCATGCACGACAGCCCAGTAACTCTGTCCATCCTACGCTTTTGGTCCCGCCAAGTGCTGTGCAGGAAGACCATGATTTCGCATCTAGTAACCACATATCCATCAGCAGTTCTGACTTTGAGAAGTATGGTATTGGTGAGGCTCTCGTGTTCGCTGCGCCATCACGTGACGAGCAGGAAACCGACTCCGAGGATCAATCTATAACCATCATCCCGTGTCAGCAGGATACCCTGAGCCGAATCAAAGACAAAGGGAAGGCTAAAGAGATGACGTCCATGGCCTCCGGTAATAGCCACTCCCGGATACCCGTTTCTGATTCTGTGATCGTTTCCACTCGTCCTCCGAGTCTGATATCCGTGACAGCAGTCGGAGGCAGGGACTCCACCCACCCCCCTGATGCCCACCGCCCCACCACCAGCATCACCTCCGCACATCTTGTCATTTCAGCTCTGGATCACGATGATCTGGACGAATTTCAAGATTTGTTCTACAGGCCACCCCAGAGCAGGCTGTCCAGTGGAAAATCCAGCGTCAAACACCAAGAAGCAAGCGAAACCAGCAGGGGTATACCGTCGGATATTCACAGTTCTTATTCTGGAAGCGCGCTCACCAACCTCATGCGCAGTATGAGCGAGATTGGAGAGTTACATGTGGAGGCCTCGGATTTATCCCATGGGCAGAGGTCAGGCGGACTGGGGGAATCACGATCGGATGATCTATCTCAAACGTATGTCTTCATGGACATGTCGAGGACTCCTTCACCGGTGCAGGCCAATCCCCGTACTGTTTCCCAGTCGCCGGCCCAGCTTTACGATGCACCCTTTGAGTCGGGTGTTCCAGAAGACATCGAATCCTCTCGAGCATCTTCATTTCTGATGGCCTCACAAGAGAATGACACTTTTGGTACGCGGCTCCTAATCTTAAATTCGATCAGTAGCTAATAAACGTATCTCACAGGTCTCCCCATCCGGCAAGATGTCGTTGACGCTGCAGGAACATCAACCATTCTGCAAGGCTCCTATCGAAACTCTGCCCATGCTTCGATCTACGACGCTGCCGAAGAAGCTGACCTTGTCAGCCCCATCTCGTTCATCCATTCGCCGCTCCTCTCTGCAGGCGGTATACGGTCGAGCTACATGACTAGCGGGTCTGAGTACTCACGCATGTCCACGCTCTCCGATTTCCCCGATCCTCCTGCGCGACCAAATCCAAATGCGACGCCTAATAGCGCCTCCATTCTTCAGATCTATGTTGACGCTCCGGATTCTACGCCGCTCCAACAGCCGGAGAACGTTCAGGAGACTGATTGTCCTCAACCTGGCTCTGGCTCTGGATCCCGTGTCTTCAGTTTGGAGAGCCACCGCACGACCTTTGGTGGGAGTGACGACATAGACATCATTACCCAGGTTCACTCACAAATCTGAAATCTGAGCTTGAGTGTCTCGAGATTCTATTGGATGCTCTTCTCTCGGAATCATCATCTAAATCAGTTTTGTAAGGGGTTTTTTTAGACTTGATTTATGATATAATTTCTATGCACATATAGGCTCTTTTTTGCTGCCATTATTTGTTGTACTTCAGTCTAGTGTAATGCTTTGCTTTGCTTTGCTTGCTTTCCTGGCCAATTTTTTTTTGGTGAAATACAGGCTAATTTGTTGAGATGTTTTGGTGTGCCGTGTACAAGATACATTGTGTGTGCTGCATTACACGGAACACGTTCTCTACAATGTAGAACAGAGGGGCAGTAATTGCTGCTCGTCAATTAGATATCGCGAACTTTCTGCCACCTGCAGGCCAGTAACACCTGGTCTGCATCCTCTCGGGGTCGACACCGTACGAAAAAAAATGTTACCTTTTTAGTAGGTATGTAGCTGTCATTAAAATTCAACGTCATTTGCGTTCAAACGGCCAACTTGCGCCGGAAGGCAAATCGACTGTCTCGTCGGCAAAAATCGAGTAGTATGGCGCGCTGCACCGTGACAGTGTCTGGCACTGTCCAGTATACGAGCAACTTGAAACATGATATTCAGCTCGGAAGAACGGCAAAGATATGCTTTGCATGGCACAGTGGCAAGACGGACGCATTCATACGCATAATGCATATCATCCACAAACTTTCCGAGGACTCAGCTAAGGGACGACTGTCTTCCCTCTCTTACCATGGCCTGACCAAGGGGGACCAGGCAAAATCAGGCTTTTCCAAAGCCGCCAGCAGAAACTTGCCAAACACCATTCCCCTTGCTCAATGCCATGACCCGCCGCTCTCGGGGACTGGTCGACACTTTGCTGGCGTTCAGCTATCCCATCTGAACACGACCTGTCATGCTCTCACAAACCGTACCTGGTGTTCCCATAACGCCCTCAATCATTCTCCCCCCATGGCACTAGGTCAGCTCAATCGGACTTGTATAGAATCGGGTATATTCTGTGTCCATCATTTTCAGCGATTTGCATTGTTGCATTACCCTACGATTCCGAAATACACTCGATTCTGCATTTTGCCTTAATATGAATGAGTCATACCAGATCTTAGCAAGCCCATCACATGACGCTCTAGGTCTCTCGCATAACTTACCTTAGTGCCACTTTCGCTGCTAATTTGACTGACATTGCTCACTTTTTTTAGCACAGGTTCTCCAGAGTTCCGCTAAGTCCTGCTGACTCTAGTCGGTTATCTTTTGTCCTCAGCGCTTAGTGCAATCATCCCGGCGTCTGTCGTGTCGAACAGCCTTTGACAACTTCACGCACAGCATGACCTGAACCCCCAACCTCTTTTTATCCCCCTCTCAGCTGAACTCCATCTACGGTCCCCATATCCCACCCCTCGTCTCCCACCCAGCACTACGCTCACCCCGATTCTCCTTTCCATTATGCGATATTGCACCATCATGCCTGGAAGTTGGGAAGGCCAATATATCAGACTTGAAGGTGGGTCATTCCAATAATTCCATATCACCTTTATATCCGTTTCGTGATCCTTGCGCTCTATCTACAGTCATCAGCGCAAAAAATCTCATCGCCCCCTTCTGGCACATCCCTAGCATTTACGTATCAATCAACGTCGATTCCAGGAGACGCTGGAAATCAGCCATCAGTGTCTTATCATCCGATAAATCTGCAGCGTGGGGAGAAATTATGATCCTGTAAAGTCCATGGAAACTTTCGGATGCGATTCGAGACTGATCTTTGGCTTACAGTTCATTACAGGCGTTACCTGCATTCTCCGTGGAGATCAGAGCATCCTATGAGGTCGATCAAATGCTGGGCAATGGTGAACTCGTTGGGAAACTCGAAGCATCGTGGGATGAGCTGCTCGATCATGTAGATGAACCATTCGGTGAGTTCCCTACTTTTGATTCCTGCACATCTACTCACACTCCGAAGAGCTGTCCTTTCCACCCGTTGATGGTGTCCACCCTTCCCTCACGTTGAAGGCCGTTGTTGTGCATGCTTGTGACAATCAGGATGGCGCATATTATAATGTGAGTGACGCTAGCATCCACTGTTAACTTTTGCTGACGGAATTTCAACTGTAGTCTCTCATAGACTGCGAGATTGCTCAAGACACAGATGCAGGTCACGCGCAACTCGCTAAATACATGACACTCAAGACGGTCTCCCACCTGAACGATGCTGTAGAGCATTATCAGTCTGTTCTTGACCAGTGTCCAGTCGACCATCCTGACCGCGCAGCGGCTCTCACCAACCTCGCGTGGGCCCACCTTGTAGGTTATGGTCGAACGGATCATGAAGACATTGATACCACCACTTCTCTCTTCCGCGAAGCCCTTGCATTGCATCCGCAGGGTCACCCCGATCACACGATATCACTCTTTCATCTCATTTTCACATTGAACTTGCGCCACAGCAAGGAGCAATCCGCTGTCTACATTCAGGAATCCACACCACTATGCTGCAAGCTACTGCCACTCTGTCCAGAGGGCACCTACCTTCGTAGCAGCTTCGTAGACATCGCAGTCAATTATCTGATCGCACAATGCAACAATTTCCCAAAGGATGCATCTAATGAAGGCATCCACCTTCTACGAATGGTGCTCGAGCTCTGTCCTCTGGGCCATAAATACCGTCCCATTGCCCTCAGCAATCTTGCGCTCGCACTCAAATTACGCTTTCATGCAAGTGGCATCATTGATGATATGGACGAGAGCGTACAACTTTTTCGTGAAGCTCTTTCTCTGTGTCCCGAGGGCCATACTGGTCGTGGTGGCTGTCTGAATAACTTGGCATTCACTCTCCAGTACCGCTTCGAAAACCAAGACAAATATGATGACCTCGACGAGGCCATGTCTTTGAATGAAGAAGCGCTGCGCCTGCGCCCTGTTGGGCACGAATCTCGCGATGAGTCATTGGACAACCTAGGGAACGCCCTTCTCACCCGTTTCTTCAAACACCATAACATCAATGACATCAATCGAGCCATCACCCTCCATCGCGAAGCGCTGACATTAAACCCACCTGGGCATCCATCCCGTGATAATACGCTTAACAACCTTGCCCTTGCACTCCAAAAAAGATATGACAAATCTCATGTCAGCGAGGATCTTGACGAGGCCATTGAGATGTATCGTGAATCCCTTCGGGTAAGGCGGCCCGATCATCCCGAGCGCCATAGAAATCTTCTAAATTTGAGCTCGGCGATCTGCTCTCGGTTCATACAAACTCAGAAGAATGAAGAATTTGAGGAGACCATTCGACTCTGCCAAGAATCATTGGCATCATTACCCTCACTGCACCCGGATAAATCCTTGAGCTTCATGTGGCTGCAGGTGGCCTATCTGGCTCGTCACAAGATGCAAGACAACCCTGCTGATTTGTCACTCGCAGTGGAGAACTTCAGACTGGGATCACGACACCCCACTCAAGGACTCCCAGATCGTATCAAACAGGTATATAATTGGACTGTCGCAGCGGAGCAGTATGGTCATGGATCTGCACTGGAGGCTTACTCAACACATTTCGAGCTTCTAGATGCTCATGTGGCAACACGGTTATCGACAACTTCACGGCGCGAAGCTCAGGCTGCCTTCAAAAATGCCAGAACACTCCCTGTAGATGCAGCATCGTGTGCCATACGCCGTAATGATATACGACGCGCAGTCGAACTCGTGGAGCAGGGTCGTGGCCAACAGTGGTCGTTGGCCTCTCGCCTGAGGACTCCACTTCATGACCTAGAGTTCACGAATCCCGAACTGGCTCGCGAGTTCTCAGAGCTAAGCAAACGTCTTTCCGACGCTCAGGGTTCCACAGGCACCATAGACAGAGCTGTTGCTGATCGGGCAGAAATACAGTACAGGAGAATTACGACTCAATGGGAAGCTGTAGTAGCTGAAATCCGTGATCTTCAAGGTTTCTCGCGATTCCTACTCCCGCCCTCGTATAAAGACCTGCAAGCGGCAGCATGCCAGGGCCCAGTTATCATCCTCATTGGGAGTAAATCCTCATGCAGCGCCATTGTTGTCCCGACGTCAGGGGAGCCTCACCATGTTCGCTTCCCACGCATCACTCTCACAGAGCTGGAGCAGCTCAAGGACGATTTCGCTACGGCAATCCGGCACACAGTTCGTATGCCCCCAACGGAGCCAAGGAAGAAGTTGCGAAGACTCTTGCGGATAGTATGGGACGAGATCATGCTCCCCATTGTTAATGTCCTTCAGCATGACCTGAAATTGCAGCACGGTTCTCGAATATGGTTGTGTCCGACAGCAGCCTTTACGTCCATCCCCCTCCATGCAGCTAACCCCTTTCGGCCGAAGGCAGATCGCTCAGGGCCGGAGTCATGCCTGGAGGATATATTCATCTGTTCTTACACGCCGACACTTTCGGCTCTGATCAGGTCTCGACAGACGATGGAGACCTGCGTCACTCAGACCTTCGCAGCGATCGGACAAGGTGAACCGGGCGCAGGGCAAGGCAGTGTGCTCCCCGCTGTCAACAGCGAACTTAAGCTTGTACAAAAACTGATTCCTCCCAACGTCAAGTTCACTAAGCTTTCAAAAGGCGAAGCCACACAAGCAGGTGCACTCAATATTTTGCGACATAACACCTGGGTACACCTCGCTTGTCACGGCACGCAGGACCTCGAGCAGCCTTATAACTCACGTTTCGCCATGAGAGACAAACCCCTCACGCTACTCGACATCATAGAGAACAATTCTCCGCAAGCTGAATTCGCATTCTTATCGGCGTGTCATACCGCCGTCGGTGATGAGGAAACGCCTGACGAAGCCATCCACCTCGCAGCTGGACTCCAGTTTTCCGGTTTCAAGAGCGTCGTAGGCACGCTGTGGGGGGTCAATGACGCTCTCGCAAAACACGTTGTCAAAAACTTCTACGAGAATATGTTCGAGGGTTTGGAGGATGAAGGTGTCATGGACTGCACGAAGGCGGCATGGGCACTCAACCGTGCTACGCACGATGTGATGACGAAAGTGCCGCTTGAACAGAGGACAGTTTTCATTCATATCGGTGTATAGGCCCTTCCTGCTGTATTTTTTTTCATCCTATACGGTTTCACGGGTTGTTGATATTGCATTAATATTGTACTTCAAGGTGTAGGAATTACTGAATCGCCCTGTTGCGTCTGTACATACTCTTGTGCTCTGGTGTTATCTTGTTTTCGCTTTCGCAGTGTTTTGTCTACTCTAGAGTCTTCAGCAAAATCATTCATTACTTGATAATAACTTGCGTGTGTATTCGGATGGTTTTCGCGGCATCGTCTCCTCAGGCTGGTACCTCATCGCATCTCACGGTTGTTGTGCGTGCAGAATGCGAAGCTGGATCGAGGAACTGACTATCCTTATTCCGGCCGGCGGACACATTTTCGAGGTGAGTGAGGGACATGACTTGTGTAGATTGAGTGCTATGACTCGGAGGTCAACTTACATTAGCCATAACGAGTGTGGGGGCACCCGCGAGCGTGAATGTCATGCTAGAGGAGGCCGTGAAAGACTCGGAGTAGACATTGGAGGCCCTCGCTGGCCATGCCAACGGGTCATGCGAGATCCTGTCAATCTGGCTCCTCTTCTTTCTCTTCATTATGTGTAGCACAATGTGTGTAATGATTACAATCGCGATACACACACATACACAAGAAAGGTGGTGACAACAAGAGCACCATGAGAATGATGCGTGGAGGGATATACGAGACGCCGTGGACAAGCAGGATGAGGAGATACATGATCGCTCAGCAAAAGCAAGCGAACAGGGGGTCACTGATCGAGGCCAAGTGAAGATAATAAAGGAGTATTTTGCAGTGGGTGCATGTGCCCATCAGGGTCGTCCTCGTCAGGGGCCACGAAAAAGATGGCAATGCAGCTCAAGGAAATTTTGAACTCGAGTTCCTGCTAGGAAAATGTGAATATATGCATAATAGACTACAATAGACGCATACACATGAAGCCATTGGGTAGAGCAACTATGACGACGAAAATTGTATGAGTGTGCAGCTCGTCGTAGCTATAGGATGGCACTTCCATGGGCCAGGGTACACTGGGGAAGATTTGCATGCCTAAGTGAAGTTGTCCATAAGGCAGACATTGAATCGGTGGTGGATGGATCATGGACGGGTGATGTTGAATGTACGGAGACGGTAGGATGCGGGGCAATGAGTACAAGAGAGAGGGAATACAGACCGGTACGTACCCTCAGTCAGTGCCAGACTACGTCGGCCTGCGAGAGCTCTTGGTCAGTGCGGAGACTCTTCTGTGCGTATGCATAGTCAGATGAACAACTTTAACTTCTTAAAGACGCGAATATTTGAATGGTTGAGCAACTGATTAGTCCCATCGCTGAGACAATGCGAAACACATAATGACTTCGAGGCATGCCACTGACGTTCGAGGGGACAGTCGAGGTGCACCTGTGCAGATTATCTACTCCGCTGCGTATCATATCTTGTCAGAATGATGGTTAACACATGTAGAAGTCACTGATGATCCACATGTGCTGGGCAAGGCGCTCCTGGAGATGTCGCCTAAGAGTAAGCCCTGTGTGAGATTTAGCAACATCAAAGGTGAGTAGAAGATCGAGCTATGAACCCTCTGGTAAATATAGCTAGCATTCGCTCAAGTTTAATATAGTACCTCCATGACAAAAATAACAAAATCTACAGGGACTAAAATAGGACGCACAACTACGAAAAGACCGTTATCTACGTCTTTTTCTTCTTGTGTGATTTCTTGGGTGCCGGCGCAGGAACGGGCGAAGGTGACCCAGACTTCTGCGGCGTTTCGTCCTTCTGCACATCATCTATTCCACGCTTCTAATAACCAAAGTCAGGATGTGCAACGTGAGATGCAGCGATGAACATACCTTGCCTCGCGACCCGCCCTTCGGTTTCACCTCCTCCGCCTGCCTCGCCTCTGCCTCCTTCTCGATCATGCCTAGCAATGTATTACACCTACGCTGCAGTTCTTGCGGGGTCCGGCTCTTGAAAAACCAATCAAAGCGGAATACAGGAAACTCCATAATATCCTTCTTGATACGTTCGTAGATGTCATCTGCGCCCATCCCGTAATGGTTCAGCCGGCACAGGAGGTACCTATCCGCTTCTTCGCTGTAGACCTTGCCTTTTGTCGTCGGGTAGTTGAGCTCGAGCTCTTGCATGGGGTAGCGCACTGAGGCAATCTTCTTCGCAAGCAGAAATTCGAGATTTGATCGCTTGTTCCGCTTGGCTTCACCTTCGGCTATACGTGCAGCAATTCTTGGATGTTCTTCATTTAAACAAGTCAGCTGGGATTCGGAAGAATACAACTGATCGATATGCTTACCAGACAGTTCCTTCCAGTGCTTCTTGAAGTACATGTAGTACGTCTTAACCTGTCTCCGGTCCTTGTCCTGTATCTCTGAAGCTAACAGATCATAGTCGTCCGTCCTGCACGCCCATCAGCCCACTACCTCACGGAAAAGCAGAAAGCACAATACCATCCAAAATTCTCAAGCGCACGGACAAACTGCTGGAAGTCTCGTCTGCTCCAATCGTGGAAGCCAGCCTCGGTGTACTTCTCTTTCAGTGCCAACTCATCTTCTGTCAGAGGCTCGGCGGTATCTATGAATTCTTGCGCAGCTGCGCGCTCGGCTTCGAGTTTCTCGGGTGTGTCGTCAGGTCCTGGTTCGCGAAGAGTGGCGGTGATCCCGTTTTGCCTCTGGTAGTGGAATGAATACCCAGTAGAAGAATATCAATCGAGTACATACCTTGTGCACAGCGAGTTCTCGTTCCTGGAGCTGAGCCAGGGCGGGGTCGAAAAACTGGAAATCTTGTCTGCAGGGAGACGTCAATTGCCACGAAAGGGCAGGAACAAAAGTCAAACGTACATTTGGATTTGCTTGGGTGCACGAGGAAGTTTTGGGGCCTTCTCCGTCTTCGACGGACCAACCCGAAGCGTCTCCTTGTAATAATTGTCGACGGAGTAATTAGCCTTCCGTTCACGCTTCGAGAGGGATAGCATGTTGAAGCTGAGACCTTTCCGCTGAATAACGACTCATGATTCAGAACGCTCGAGACCACGTCAAAATGAAAGAACGTACACCTGGCCTGAAGTCTTCACCTTCCCACTGTTGCACAGTAGCATCGGACTTGAAATTATTTAGGTCCTCGAGATTGAGACCCTCATACTTGCTGTTGAGCTCTGCCGTACGTTCCTCACCGCGTTGGACAATAGCATCGATGTCGTCATTGATAAGGAATCTAATTGGCAGTGATCAATAAATACAAAACTTGTGTAATGCCAAGTAACTCACCCATCAGCTGAGTTAATGAGTTTCTCAGCGCCATGTGTGATCATCTCGAGCAGCTCGTCCTTGCTGGCAGCTGCACCAAGTCAGTGAGCGCTGTGAAAGAAGACCCCTGATCAGAATCTTACCTTTTGCTTGTTGTTGGCGACCTTGTTGGATAACTAGCTGGTCTAGCCGAAGTTTCTGCGCAGCACGCTCAAGCATGCGCTCCTCCACGCTGTCCTCAGTGATAAAGCGGAAGACGTAGACTTGCTTAGTTTGGCCAATCCGATGTGCACGATCCATGGCTTGCAGATCGGCCTGGGGATTCCTGCAAATGGATGAGCAAATTGGAGTGATACAAAGATGGACAACAAACCAATCGCTATCATATAAAACGACGATATCAGCGGAGGTGAGGTTGATACCAAGACCGCCAGCACGCGTTGTCAAAAGGAATATGAATCTGTCGCTGCCGGGTTTGTTGTATTCGTCGATGGCGACGATTCGATCGTCATGCGCAGTGCTACCATCGATACGACAGTATTCTGTTGAACGAGCCATAAATCAACCTAGAAGACGATAATTTTGAATGTCACATACTGAAACCCCTGAAGAGACAATAGTCTTCAAGGATATCCAGCACTCTGCTCATCTGACTGAAAATTAGTACACGGGAACCCTTCTCGTTCATGGACTTGAGAAGTTTGTCGAGGATGACCATCTTTCCCGAGTTTTGGATGATATGCTCATCAGTAGTATACGGAGGACCAGGTTCCTAAGTAGATAGATTCAATGGCGAGCGTCTAGAAGAAATGAGGACGGACGTACTGCGCCGTCAAACAAGTAAGGGTGACATGTCACTTTACGCAACTGCATGACCATGTTCATGAGTCGGGTTTTGCCCTCCTTCTTTCCAGTCAAGCCTTGGAGCAGGTGAGATGCGTGAACCGAATAAAGTTGAGGAATAGCGTACCATTCACAGCATCTATGTCCTTCTCGAGCACTGAACGGTACCACTTCCGCTGCATCTCCGTCAGGCCAACGTAAATGTTAATCTCTTTCTCTGCGGGAAAGGAAACATCAGCGCAAGCACATGTCTGTATCGATTGAACGCACTAGGCAGAAGATTCTTCTCCACGTCGGACTTGACACGCCGCAACAGGAACGGACGAAGAATTTTATGAAGAGCCTCCACGACTTTCTTGCTCTTGTCCTCCTCCCCCTCTGCACTCTCATCGTCCTTGTGTAGGAAAGAATCCAAATCCGCATAATCCGAGAATATTTCGGGGCAAATGAAGTTCAGAAGCGCAAACAGCTCCTTGAGATTGTTCTGCAGCGGCGTTCCCGTGATAAGCAGACGTCCACGAGACATGAACGCGCGGACGATCTGAGCGAGGATGGAGTCGACATTTTTGATACGGTGCGCTTCGTCGATCACGATGTATTCGAAGGAGAATTTCTTAAGTGCCGACTTCTCGATGAGACATATTTCATACGAGGTAACGCAGACATCAAAATCCTGAGGGATGAGTCGATTGGCTATAATCTCGGCGCGTTCTTCCTTTGAGCCGGTCAAAACGACGACGTTCACGTCCGGCGTCCATTGTTGGAACTCGCGAGCCCAGTTTTGAAGAGTGGATTTTGGGACAACGATGAGATGGGGACCACTAGTACCGCGGTAATGTTTCAAGTATGAAAGGAAAGAGATAGTCTGCAATGTTTTGCCGAGACCCTGTATGGTTCAGCGAGGATTAAAGTGAAGTACTAGGAGTTCGGATACCACATACCATCTCGTCGGCGAGGATACCATTCAACCCATTGTGGTGCAATGAGACCATCCAATTAAGTCCTTGAAGTTGGTATGTCCTCATCGTGCCATTGATGTCTGAAATGATGGTTTAGCTTGGACAGTCGCGGGTTTGAGAGACACGTACAGCTCGGCGACTCTTCAAAGACATAGGGTTGGTCATCTTCATCCGCAGCGAATCCACCGTCTTTCAGCAACTCTTCGTCTTCTTCCTTCTCAGACTTGCGATGACGTGCGTTCTGGTCACTAGTCAAAGGATTAGTCGGTGGTATTACTGAATAAACGCGAGTGACGCACGCTGACTTCTTTCTGCCTCTGCCCTTTGGCTTCGGCTGTGAGTCTAGCAAAGCAGCATATTGGGGATCGCGAGTTTTCTGCGGAACGGTGAGCAGAACAAGATATAACTCAAGTGGTGTAACGCGCCTTGATATCGACAAAGTGCTTGAAAAGATCGGTCTGACCGAGAAGATACGAGTATCGTTTCACAGCATCGGTAATCTAGATCATGATAAGAGAACGGCCTCCTAGTACTTACGCGCTGGATACTCACTTTCGCTTTGTCCATTTCCTGCCGTTTGACATAGAGTTGACCTTCTTCAGCCTTGCGCTTTCGCTTCTTTTGCTGCCTTTCTACAGTTTGCTGTATTTTTGCCAGCTTTGATGGAGAGGAGCTGCTGGCGACGGGTCCCTAAAAACATAAGAGGTCAGAGTGAATATGCGGGATAGTGTGATGGACGCACCTCCTGCTCGTCATCACTGACGAGCTCATCTTCCTGAGCACTCATGCCTTCGTCAATGTACTCGCTCTCGCCGTCGTCCGCCCCCTCGCTTTGCTGAGAATCACAGAATCACACGCGGCAGTTCGATTTCAGTATTGTGTCATATAGAGGGCATGCTGCTAACCTGACGCGAAACGATGTTGCTGGGGACGACATCGCTGAAAACATCCTCATCCATCACCATGAGATCCTTGAGGATGATCAGCTTAGGAAAAGACGCTCGAAAACTCGACGTACGGCCATTTGTGTGTTCGCTGTGGTGGTTTATGTAAAGACCAACTTTGTGTGGTTAAGTAAGTTGGGCCCTCTTTTGAAATACCGACCTTGATCTAACTGTGCAGTGCAACGCGATAATCAAGGAATTTTGCATAGCCTAAGCTACAGTTCGGCTACAGTACAAATTGTACAATACCTCAGACTCGTTATATGCTGGGAGTAGTTCCCTCGTCTCGAGGGTTTCTCACACGACGTCGGGACTCTAGTAATTCTGCATTATGCGCCTCAGCTCGGTCTCCGGAACCCTCGTCTTAAATTCAACAGTGCACGACTCGACATTACCCCTCATGAATCCCATGTCATCCAGCGGCTTCGTAGGATCCAGAGTCAGATGGAAAGCCCAAAGATTAAGAAGTGAGGTTATGAACACCGATCTGTAACAATTGAAATGAACTTGGAAAGTCATGTGCATAGAGGGAAACCTTTACCTGGTCGCGACGTGTTGACCGGGGCATATGCTTGAACAACGGTCAGTGAAAATTGGGTGTCCAAAAGAACGGTTGTTTTACCGACGACCAAACCCGAAGACAAAGAATTTAAGATCGTCCCTAAGGCGTCCTTGGTCATCAATCCAGCGCTGGGGCTTGAACGCATGAGGTTCCGGGAAGACGTCTGGGTCTCGAGAGATGGACCTGGCATAGAATATGTCAGGCCCTTATTACTTTTTATCATGAAGAACTAACCAATGATGACCAACTACCGTAGTCCCAGCTGGAATACAATAGTTCCTCTGATGGGCCAGATGATTCTTCTCTCAATTAGCAAGTCAAAAAGTACTTGCCCAAACCACCTCCTTAGTTGTTCGGTGAGCCAATCCTGCAATGTGAACGTTGTGAACTTGAAACTTGAAGCTGGCAAGGATGGTACCCACCACTAGGAACCAGCGGTCTCCATCTCAAAGCCTCAGAGATGAAGGCATGCAGATTAGGGAGGGACTCTTCGTCAGCGAAGGTCGGTACTGTAGCGGAGACAAATCTTTGAATGGATACACCTGAAATAAAAATAGGCTTACCTCGGTGCCCTCCGACGACCGCATCAATCTCGGCCTGAACTTTAGCTTGCTCATCGGGGAAACATGCGGCTGCCATCAGCACAGTGCATATTGCCATAGTAGTCTGGGGACTTCAATCCATAACTTCGAGAACAACAACATAAGACACCATACCGTATCAAATCCTGCAGCAAAGAAGCCGCCAGCAAGAAAAGCCATCTCCGTCTCTGTCAAACCATGGAGTTCGGTGTTTTCTAGCATATATCTCATGAACGAAGGGCCAACATCCGCATTGCTTTGCTGTGAAACGATTCAGAGGGTACGTGAAGATCGGCAAGGCAACGCGCACAATTTGCCGTTTTACGCGGTTCAGCTGATCAGTATGGATCTGCTTGTCCTTCTCAAACCTCCGTTTTAAGTCTTGGGCATACCAAGGAAGGTATTTGAGCCACGGGATAAAGTCAGCCAAATAAGCACCAGGGCGTAGGGTTGTACGAAGTATTTGAAAGTGCTCTTGGGCTTGTCTTACTTCAGGATCAGTAGCAGATGCAGGCGTAGTCTTCCCATACGCAACTTTCATCACCGTCGCCGCAGCAAAACTTCGAAATACTCATAAGTAACCCACTATGATACCATAGGACAGTGCTTACGTTGCCGCATGGTTGTAGAAGTTGGCTGGATCTTCGAGAATGTCGAGGACCATGTTCTTTGCGTGTGACATCTGCAGGGGCTGATATTCCTCAGCTGCTTTAGGCTGGAGATGCGTATGAAGCGCTCTACATCACATTGAAAAGTAAGTTCGGGGCTATTCGGGCAGTACCGCGCGCAACAAACGAACCTACGCATCCGACGCCACATGCTCCCAGCAGGTGTAAAGATAATGGACAGTCCGCCACTAAGGATTTCTCCAGCAGCAACGAGGCGAGGACGGTCAGCTAGCGAGCCGCCCTGCTTCTCCATAATATCCACCACGGCCTGCCACACCATTGAGTCTCGATAAGACAATTCGGATTGAAGGGACTGACACTGTGACGGCCGATAATCACGATTTTCTCAGTTCCAAATCGAATGGTAACTAGGGGACCGTGCTCGTCAATCCATTCCGCTACAGTGAGAAATGTTCTGAGCAGCGATGGCAAATAATTCATATCAAAAGCAATGAGTGAAACGCGAAACTTACTTGCGAGGGGGTATGAAGTGACCCAGAAGTCTCCAAGTGGGAGGGGAGGGTGGAAGAGGAAGACCACTCTCTGATTTGGGAAGGTAAGCCCGAGCAATCAATCCTACCACCACTCCAAGACAAGCCGTAGTACCGAGAGCGAGCTGCGTGTTGTCAGAAATTCGCAGGTCAGGCAGCTGTAGCATGGTTGATACGCGAGGACTGGAGGGAACTAGTAGTATTCGAGATCTGAATGGCATCATTTAAGTAGATATACGCCAATCGTACAATGCATTGATATTCATACCTGAAGTCTTCAAAATGTCATATTCACTGGCAGCAGCTGATTGCCGACGATAATGGTCCAATGTCTCTCACGTCGTGTACACCTCGGGGTCAATAAGGTCGTGTCAGCATCCGTGGTGATCGCATAGAACTTTGAGGCTCGATAAGCAGTGGAAACAAGTGAGTGTCATCAGACACTAACATGATGCCTGACTGATAGATATTACTTAGGGCATCGGACGACCTTGGGGGACAGATATGCAGCCTGAAGTACATATAGTCGACTCGGATGGGCTAGTAAAACGCTTTGGCTATCAGTATAACGCAAGGTGTAGCAGTTCGATCATTGCGTACCTGGAATTGATACTGTATATCGTAATGCAGATATTGGAGTCCCGAAAGCGACACGCACATGTTCATAGACGCTCACATAAAACACAGTCACGCCAGACCGTCCAGCTTCAAACAGACAAGTGTGTATCTTGTTCCTAGTACTTGCCTCTACCATGAGCATCCATTTGGCTTCATACACGAGATGCCCAGGAGGAACGATGAGAGATGGTAAGACCAATCGATAACCGTGGACGTGCACTGAATTTTGAACACCATCATTCTCTTCATCAGTAATCCAGTTGGCGCCTGGGCCACTGGTACATTCAGTTCGGAAGTGCTTCTATAGTTGCGTATCTTTCTCAACCTTGCTCAAGCTCGCAAGTGGGATTATATGGCGCCAGTCGAAAGGCCAGTTCGAGTATGAGGAATTCCGCGATGCTCATTGTAAGGCCAGGAGTGAAGGCAGCGTTCAAGTTGTTCAAAGAACTGCTTCCGAATTTCAATTGGGCAGGATTCATGAAGGATTGCGTAAGCCAATGAGAACAGTGACCAACTCGGAGTCGAAGTACTACTTATGTGCTTAGAAAATGTCAGTCACATCGACATATAACTGTAAATCGTAACGCTGGGCCCAATACCTCTAGCCGTGTATCGTCACAATCAGCTGGCCGAACTCATGGCAAGAACCGGAAGACAGAACCAGAATTTGAACGATGAATCCAGGAGGCTTGGACGCATGAGGTTCTGGCAAGCGAGCGAGACATAAACCTGACGAAGGCCCATCTGTGAGTACCGCCTGTCCAAACCTAATTCGGTGAGCCAATCCTGTGTACTTGGTTGGCGTGAGACCACAAACCAGCGCTCAGCCTCGTGTAGCCTCGTGTTCTGCAACCAGACAAGCGTCCCCTTGCCCTATCTGCTTTCCACATCATCCAACGAGCTTGCCATAACCCTAAAACCGTGATTAGAACTTAATTGAAACATCCATCCATTCGACTTATCCCAAAGCCTTCTGTCGACCATCGGCAAAGGATCCAATCTGCAGTTTAGACTTGTTCACGTTTGATGATCATCGATCAACCTTGACAAATGAGTTACTCAGATCTACGTCAGTATCTCCATAAAGTATTATCCTGGTTCTCGTGCTCACCTCATGCATCATCAGCCGAAAAAGCTTGGGAGAAGCTATCCCAGGTCGCTGTGCATGGTGCTGTATACGACTCCCGTGAACGTCTGCCCCATCCGAAATGTCTGAAAGATACCCGAACGACACTTCTCAAGCACATTTACGAGTTTTTAGACAATCCAGAGACAAGCCAACTCGTTTGGCTGCATGGCACGGCGGGTGTAGGAAAGTCTGCTGTCGCATTCACCGTAGCTGAAAGGATGAGAGGTCTGAAAGCATCAGAGGTGACGACTGTTGAAAAACGGCTGGCAGGAACATTCTTTTTCTCGCGCACGAACACGAACCGCCGCACGACTGGATGTTTCTTCGCAACCCTCGCCTATCAGCTTGCCAAGAATTTCCCCTCCGTTCGGAGTGACGTATCCAAAGCTATCATTGAAAATCCCGCCGTTCTAGAGCCCAACAGTTCTGTTCGCGATCAGATGGAGGCGTTGTTTCTCCGACCTCTCCGGAAGCTTCGCCAAAGACAACAGAATTGTCCGCCGTTGTCATTCGTCATTGATGCCCTCGATGAATGTACCTCCAAAGCGGAGCTCGTTGAACTGATCACACTGCTTGGCCAAGCTCTTCGTGAACCTGATCTGCCAAAGCTTCACATTCTGCTCACTAGTCGCTCGGAAGCGCATGTCCGTAGAGCCATGGAGGATGAAGAGGTGCACCCGCTGGTGTGCGAGATACCAGTGAAAACCTCTGGGGATGGCATGCCTGACATCATCTCCTTAGACGGCGCAGACGTGGATAATGATATCTATGTTTTCTTCAACCATTCCTTCGCAGACCTGCGAGATCATCATCGCGATTTCCCACAGCCAACGCGGGATCAACTAGTGAAATTAGCGACCCGAGCAGGCAGACGTTTCATCGTGGCGTCTACGATGATGAAGTTTATCGACGATGGACACAATGATCCCCGAGGTCGGCTTCAGATCATGCTTGACTTGACGAGCCACCTGCTACCCGGCACAGAGGTATACAGATTGTACGACCGCATCCTCTCAACATGCGCTGACCCTAATCGGGCATACATGCACTTGTCCGTTGTGGCCACCCTTGCAGACCCTCTTCCGGCGTCACAAATATCGAAACTTCTTGGCCCTGGTGAGGGAAACGATGTCGAGACAACGCTTGTGCAGCTACGGTCCATCATGGACATTCCTACCGACAGCAGTCTTCCCGTGAATATCTATCACTCGTCCGTTCGTGATTATGTTTGCAACCCCTCGAATTGCAGCCTTCCCAACCTACAATATATCGCGCCCCACTCCATCCTCGCTTATTCCTCGTTACGGTTGATGATAGACGAGATACCAGCAAGCACGGCCCTCTTGGATGGGCTCGTAGAATTGAAGAGACATAGCAACATTATACGATCTGGGGACCCCGAGGATTTAAAGTGGTCATTGGCGTCCTTCGTTCAGCCGCTGGAGCCGCTGCAAGTTCTTTTAGGTCTGCTATGGGTTCGAGGAGATCGCGCTTCAGTGGTACGATGCTGGCTAGAGACCCGGGATGGGCATGCCTGGCTGGAGACGGAGGTCGGGCGGGGATGGCTGGACGACGAGGCTGAGGCAGATTTATTCTCCGACAAGAACAGGGAGAGCTGGCTGCAGACAGAGGGTGGACATGGTTGGCTGGAGACCGAGAATGGGAAAGTTTGGCTTAAGAGTTGTTGTTTTTGGCTGCATAGTCATGGCGGCCAAAACTGGTTGCAGACCCAGGCTGGGAAAAGTTGGCTGCAGACTGAGCATGCGAAAGAGTGGATTGAGACTGACGCAGCTCGTGGTTACATGCTTTGGGTGGATACCGAGGCCGGGAGGAACTGGTTGCAGACCCAGGACGGGCAAAGCTGGCTGCAGACCACAGATACGACAGATTGGCTACCCCATAGTGGGTGGCTAGCAACACAGGCCGGGCGAGACTGGCTGCAGACCCAGGCCGGGACAAAATGGCTGCAGACTGAAGACGCGAAACGAGACTGGCTGCTGGCCACGCGCGAGGGAGGAGACTGGCTGCAGACACAGTGCGGGGGAGACTGGCTGCAGACACAGAGCGGGGGAGACTGGATGTTGATCGAGTATAGTGAAGGAGAGTGGATGCCAATTGTGGATAATAGCGAGGAGGAAGGAACATGGCTTCAGACCCCGGGCGGGCGAGCTTGGCTGCAGACCCAGAACATCCAAGACTGGCTGCACACAAGTCGTGGGCGATGCTGGCTGCAGGCACAGCCCGAGTTAGACTGCCTGCTGCCCGAGGGCAAGAAAGACTGGCTAGAGACTGAGGGCGGGTCAGAATGGCTGGAAAACGGGGTTGGGAAGGAATGGCTGCAGACCCAGGCAGGGGAAGACTGGCTGCAGACCCGGCCCGGAAAAAACCGGCTGAAGTCATGGTCCATCCAACACTTGCTGAATACCGAGGATGGGCAAGGTTGGCTGCAGACCGAGGCTGGACAAGACTGGCTGAAGTCACGGGCCGCCCAACACTGGCTGAATACCCAGGGTGGGCAAGGCTGGCTGCAGACCCAGGCTGGGCGAGACTGGCTGCAGAGCCAGGCCGGGCGAAACTGGCTGCTGACCCACGCCACGCGAAACTGGCTGCTGACCCAGCCCATACGGGACTGGCTGCAGACCCAGGTTGGACAAGACTGGCTGAAGTCACGGGCCGCCCAATACTGGCTGAAGTCATCAGCCGCCCGAGAATGGCTGGAGTCATCAGCCGCCCGAGAATGGCTGCAGACCCAGGCTGGGAAAGACTGGCTGCAGACCCGGCCCGAGGATTACCAGTGGCTGAAGTCATTGTCCACCCAACAGTTGCCGAATAGCGGGGATATGCAAGCTTGGCTGCAGATCCAGGCTGGACAAGACTGGCTGAAGTCATGGGCCGCCCAACAGTGGCTGAATACCCAGGATGGGACAAGCTGGCTGCAGACCCAGGCCGGGCGAGACTGGCTGCCGAGCCAAGCCGGGGGAAACTGGCTGAATACCTCATACGGGCTACGATGGCTGCAGACCCAGGCTGGAAGAAACTGGCTGCAGACCCGGGTCGGGGGACACTCACTGCAGACCCAGGCTGGGCGAAACTGGCTGCAGACCCAGGCTGGGCGAGACTGGCTGCAGACCCAGGCCGGGCAAGACTGGCTGGAGTCATGGGACACCCGATACTTGCTGCAGACCCAGGCCGGGCGAGACTGGCTGCAGACCCAGGCCGGGCGAGACTCGCTGCAGACCCAGGCTGGTCGTGACTGGCTGCGGACCAACAATGGCGAATGGTGGTTGTGGACAGAGAGTGGAAGAGACTGGCTGCAGGCACAAAGCGGAAGAGATTGGCTACAGACCCAGGATGGGCGAGACTGGCTGCGGACCGGGGGTGGCGGATACTGGTTGGGGACAGAGAGCGGAAGTGACTGGCTGCAGACACAAAGCGGAAGAAATTGGTTGCAGACCGAGGGTGGGCGAGACTGGCTGCAGACCCATCATGGCGAAGACTGGTTGCAGACAGAGAGCGGAAGAGACTGGCTGCAGACACCACATGCTGAAGCATGGCCGTTCATGGGTGTCTGGGTGACAATTATCGAATTCTGGAGTGCATTGGAAGCGGTCAGCAAGTACCCGATTGTCCCAGATTTGCCTTGCCTCCCAGCCTTCCAGGTGATCCAGCATTTCAAGAGTTTGCCGGATTTCTTGATGTTTCCGGTGTTCCTCGCGTTAAGGCACAACAACAATTCTACGCCACAATATCATTTGCCGGACGTGGAGATCATCCGTGCCATGAAGGTCTTCGTAAATGTTGCCAACAAAGGACGAGAAGGAAGTCAATTAGGTTCTGACGCTCTCAAGTACGCATGCCACAATTGGGCCATCCATCTCGCGCAAGCACCACGTCCATGGGACGTCAAGCTCGGTCCCGTATTCCATTCCTTCTGGTATGATCATCTCCTGTATTGGCTCGAAATGCAGTGGTGTTCAAAGGGTCTGCGTGCCTGTCTCGCTATTTTATATGAAGGCGAGTTGCTGGTATGGGTACGTGTATTTTATTATTTGATGGGTCGGGACCTGACCTGTGCATTCAGGAATACCTCTCCCAGACTCGTAAATCCAACACTTGATATTTTATACCTGTCTTGTTATCGCACATGGTCCTTGCTTCTTAATTAGTGTTTACGGTAATGATATTGTCCTTCCGGTTCCTGGATGAGCGAAGGAAGGCATTGGTGTCTTTGTTGTAGTGGAGATGTGTTGATTCTGTGAACTACAAGCAAATGTATTAGATTGAAAAAGGAAACGATCATTAATGTTCATACTCGATACGCCAGCAATGAAAAGAGGCAGTACAATCGAGGACGAAAACGTCAGCATCAGGTTGGTTACTGGTGTGAGAAGCTGCGATGCCTGCTTGGTATGTCACTTTTGATGTACATGAGCGCCAACTATGTAGTAGCAGCAGCAGTGCGGTTGAAGCGTCTACAAACGAGCACTTGTTGAATGTGAGAGCTCTAGGAACCATGAATGTTGCGAGGGGGGCCGAAGAGCTGGTCGAGTGGGATCTCAAGGAGAGGAACATTGACAGATGGGCTAGGCAAACTGGGCGACTAGCTAGTAGCGTGATCAATTGCACACTTGGAAGCTTGTATGTAGTATCATGCAAGACGGACGCCGACACCTGAAAATACTGTTAGATATCGAGCACGCTGATACTTTGCCTACTAAAGTATGATCACTCAAACACTGAAGCCCTGAAGTACATCTCGAGTGAAGTCGTTGTTCAAAGAATTGCATCGCAAGGCTCGGAAGTTGGAACCACTAATATCGTGGCCGCACACTGGCAAGAACGGCCACCGGGTCGGATCGGACAGTCTCACTAAGTAACTGACTCACGTACCATTCTCTACCCTCCAACTCATATTTTTCGCATTATGACACCAATCCTGACCAAATGAATAGCTGATCACGCGTCTGCACACCAAGTCAAATCACTCCCCAACTCATCTTAAAACCGTTCCATTTTTCATCCATACCCAAAGCCGGAACATTCATGATACGAGCAGCTTCCCTGCATCGGAATAGTCCATGAAACAAGGACTTGGATGTGTCAAGTGATACGAGCCAGGGGATGAATTGAGCATCTCCGCCATCGATGCTGCCGCCACGTCAACTGGAAGCCAACTTACAGTCTAAAAAGGTCAGCGAAAGTCTGATGACAATCAATATAACCGCCCTCCAGTTACTTGCTCTAGGCGAACAATCAATGACTTCAGTCGCGTGGCATCAGCAGCCGCTGCCAAGACGTGCTCTGCAACTCATTTGCTTTCGATATATCCCGCGCCAACGATATACTGGAGTCGTGTATCAGAGCCTCATCTGCAGTGCTCGACGACGTGAGACCTGCCAAAAATGTCAGTGATTCAGCAAATTTCGAATTACTAAAGTAACTCACCACTCAATACACCGATTGTGCTTGTGAAAAGTAATCAAGGCGCAACTTGCCAGGGCGAGGAAATGGCGAAGTCCACCAAGTTCCGTAGACCGTGAATGGCATGATCAAATGCAGCAAGGGGTTTGGTAAAGTCCACTGGCCAAGCTACAAGCTTTTCAGTGCGAATGAGAAATAAGATAGTTGATTCCTCACCAGCGTGAATAATGTGGGTGACGTTTTTAGCCATCTAAAACGAGATCAGCCTCGCTTATTTGTACAAAAAGGCCGTGCTCACTTCGTTGAACGTGTCAGTTGACAGCCCAAAGTAATCTTTGTCTAGATTGCCTTCCAAATACACGACCTTGTCTGTGTCCAGTCCCGTCGGGTCGAGAGACTGCCTGGAAAATTTCTCGGTGACGTTCCAACTTGGTCGGAGTTCCAGGCTTCGTACGATGAAGGTCCGCGTAGGTCCAGGTGGTATTACACACGATTAGCAACCATTGAAGGTGAATGCACCAATGAACCACGAGCTTCAGTTTCATCCTTAAATACTGGGGGTGAGCCAGCTGGACATAAGACAGGTGTCACAAACCTCGCCGGAAATCATCCAAGCGTCATGGGCGACGCTTGCCATATAAGCGCTAGTATTCTCCCCTCGATAATCGATTCTAGAGTCTAACAAGGCCAGGAATGACAACTCGATGAGCTTTCGTGTTCTAATTGTTATCATCCTGGCGTCCTTGCTGCTGATTCCGAATTCGATATGATCGCATAAATCTAAATCTTTTAAGAATGCGCCATGTGAATCAGCCACTTCACCGATGTTCACTCCCTTAAGACTGGGGATGTCGTCAATAATGGAGGGTGGTATGTGTCAAGTGAGACAAACGCACGCGTCTATGTTGAATCTATCGCCCGGGATTTTCTCATAAGCTTGGCGTTCATTCATGAGGAAGTCAAAGAACGATGTATAATCAAGATTGCTTGTTCCATGATGATGATGACCGCTTAAGTTGGGCGCTCTGCGGAAATGCCGACCTGAATGGATGAAACATGTCATCCCAGTACTCACAATCAGTCGGACACGAGCTTACTAGTGCGACAGGAAAGTATTCGTGTGAAGTAACCGTGATATTCGATATGGAGGTGGGTCATGTTGAACCACAAGAGCGACCCTTTTGAACCAATACCAAAGCAGTCCTCCGGCCTTGGGAACTTCAAACCGAGCGATGCAAGGCCCTACGCGTAGATTTGTCTTATCAAACGTTTCGTCATCGATGTGCTCGCTGCTACTGGTCCCGGACTCTGCAGCTCCCACTTCCGCTGAACATAGCGATCCTCGGAGATCAGAGATACCTTGTCATGATGAGTCATATGGTGAGTGGTGCGCGTGAATTAATATGACCTATTGAACACCCAGAGTTTGAAATTCCGGACATAGACGAGGCCAAGATTCGACTCGGCTATGCTGGAACAAGGAGTATACGCGACGACTGGGTAAGGAGGGATTGATGGAGTCGGTTTCACATGTAAACATTAAGTTCATGTAAGCCGTTGAATGATGTTCCCACAAGTGAAGCACACTGACCTACGGAGCCCCAGGTGGCACTTTACGCGTATGCGAAGTGCATATGTATTAATATATTTCGTGGTGTAACGTGTAACCCGGAAAGCCCTCGGCGATCGAAGCGCCTTGTGCATGCCAGTGGTCTGAGTCATTGAGCCCAGTGAGAAACGGTCCTAGCCGTATCGACGGAAACCGACCGAAATATCGCGACAATATTTGCGTCGATTTGGGGAGACGGATGAGACTTATATGATATTTTCAACGACTCGCATCGAGCGAGATATTGCAGAATAGAGCGTGTTTGCATAGCGTAGATTCTAGTATATTGTAGTAGCTCCCAATTGACCTTCTGTGTAAATGCACATCGACGCAAATCGAGTGAAAACGATTATATTGCAATAGAATTACAAATGCAATAACAGTGTACTCTATACACCAATCTGACATCCCCGCCCGCGCATCTGGATGGTGTAGCCCAGCTTCTGGCACGTCCTAGTAACACATAATGTCCACATTCTGGGAGTCCTTGACTGAAACATATCGTTGTTAGATGTGCTCGCCAGGCAAGTAGACAGTACTTACCATGACAGCTACCGAATTCGTGGCCATGTTGAATCGGGACAATGATATTAAGCCAGAAATGTTTCTGATATGATGTAAAACAGTCCGAGAATGAACCTGACGATGCCAGACAACTCACGATGTCTGAAAATGCGCGCATATATATAGTCATGCGTCAGACGGTGCCGGGATGGTCGAGGTCGACAGCAAGGTTTTGCTGAGAGGAGGAGATGATGGAGGGGAAGAAGAAAGCTCAGGTGAGTTGAGTGGGGATGGAATGCCCCAATATATATATCATAATTGGCCCACTGTGTGTCGACGTCATTGCGCGCGCGAAGTAATGGTGCGTGCGCAGCTGATGCGTAAGAATGCTCAAACGTTCAGAACGTTCAAATATTGAGCAAAGTCAAGCCGCAGTTGAAAGAATTTCAACATGTTCAACCAATGTTCAACGGATTTTTACTCAATGGATCAACGGCACATTCCACTTTCCCGATTTGCGTAGCTCTCGCGATATTGTTGGCACATTTCTCATATTACCGTCGTTTGCCATAGATATGGCTAGGACCGTTTTTCACTGGGCATTGAGTCTGACCGTGAAGATAGTGTCATAAGTTAGTATTAGTAATCAGAGAATGCGGAAACGCAGTATCATAGGTCACATGTCTGTCATCTTACGATGGATAGTATCAATGATAGCACTTTGCATATTTTGCCTGCATGTCAGGCCGCTCCAGAGAGAGGAAGTTATATATGGCAGCACACCAACCCTCTTCAACTTTCTACTATTTGGCACGCCAAATTAATACATTGAAATCTGTTGACCTAGAAAAGCCTCATGCGCCGGTGCCACTACCGCTCTTCGTGGAAGGAGCCTAATTAAAGGATATTTGGCCGAATTGGGCGACTTATTTACGTTGTTCGCAGCGTTCGGTCAATCAATGGCGTTTGGAACATTTCAGCTATGGTACTATCAAGACCACCTGGTAGACTACACCGCGTCCAATAGTAATATTTCGTGGATTGACTCTGTTGAACTTTGGGCTTTTCAGTGAGTATTTTTCATCTGCTCTTCATTGTCGGATCTGATGCACTGAATGTCTTGAAAGGAGGTTTTGTCGGCCAGCGTTTTGTTACATATGGGCCAACGTTGCTACTTGCTTCGGGAATTGTCATCGTAACATATTCTCTCATGATGGCGTCCTTGGCTTTAAAACATCATGCGTTAATTCTGGTCCCAGGGATCGTCTTTGAGATTGGATTCAGACTTAGTGAGTTTGTGTTCTGAGTAGAGTCGCTGAGCATTATCGTCCTAACTGTGTTTACTGTTTACTAGATCCTTTCTGTTGACGAGTGCCGTCGCCACCAATTTTATGAAGTACCAAGCCACTGCCCTTGATATTATTAGAGCCGGCAGTATAGTGTAGGTAAGTTTCCCAAGGCTGTTACAATCAGTTGGTGACATCAACGTCCAGGGGCATTTTCCTTACAACAACTCTTCAGAAAATTGAGTTTCGGCTGAGCAGTGCGCATCTCTGCATCCATTCGTCTGGCGTGTGACATTCGCAACTGTTTCCAGCCGCCTTCCCAGACGCAAACATGGACCATGAGTGGATGAGCCATCTCTCAAGGGCAGATGGCAGTCTTCAATATGGCGTTGTAGCTCTACGCACACAATGTGGCAGCGATCATACTCTGTGCTTTACGGGATTTTCTTGGGGAGTTGGTTTTTCGGGATCTCATCAGATCACACCTGAAGAAGAAGGGTTTCGCATCAGGAAATTCACCGTCGCAGCACAGGCTATCCAATTTGAAAGGGAACTCTTCTGCGATATTGAAATTGACACAGCCGAGTGTGACTTGGCTGTTATCTCTTGACCGCAAACCACTGGATGTGGATATGCGTCTTGCAGTAGGCACAAAAACCGACGGTGTGAGCAGTAAGTCTGTTTTAATCAAACTGCAACATTATATTCTCATGATATCTTGACGTATACAATGACACGTGAATGTCAGTCCTCGTCAGTTGCGGGAGATCGATTAAACACCGCGATATTAAATCCAGCAGTCCATCTCCGGCGGTAAAGGATAAAAGGTTTCAGAAGTGCTGCGGTATAGGCTACATTCTGGGCAATCGCAGCTTGTAACAGAAGGCAAACCTGTGTTTAGTTAGCACCGCCGCAGTCTCTTCACTGTCAGAAGGAAAACCTGTGTCATGTACAACTACTAGCTATGCTTGATGCCTAGGTATGTTTGATGCCAGTGAGTAGCGTTACGGATGCCATCCAGATCGGAACTTCATGTGAAATGACACCGACCGCTTAACAATTCAAGACTTCATTGTCCTCGACTTTATATTCCAGAAGGACGGGTCCAACAGAGTAGCCACAAAAGCATTTCCGGAAATTGCTGGTGTACTTCAGCGGGGAGATCTAACGCTCGAAAAGGCCGAGGACATCGCGGAGGCACCCTTGACAGAAATTCCAAATGTTTGGGAAAGACTTCACTGGCGCCAATCCTGGGAAGTCAGTAACAAAGCTTAATTTTTGTGCATAACACTTTTGGTACTTTGATTCGCCAGAAATAAAATCTGCCACGGTCTTTCGATTTATTTCTCGCGACCGTCTGATACCGTATCTACGCCATGCATTCGAACGTTGGCCTGAACTGGATTGGACAATTACAAGTCAATGTTTTCTTTGGCGGAGGCAAACGCTCATCTGGACTCTAGACTCCGCAGAGATCGTATCAATGCACAATTGTTGCGGTGATCAAATAGACCTAGAATGATGCATCAGTCGAAAGATGATGCATCGATGATAGAGTGCTTAGTAATTAAGTTAGAGCCGCGACTCGGAGGGTTTTGTTATCTGCAGGATAGTGTTCAAATCGCATCAATATTGTGGCCCAAATGATGGCCCAATGAGAATTAATGATAATATATATACTTACATGAAATCAGTTTGCCCTGACCCTCAACAGCCCCATGATGCGGCCAATGTCATTTAGGCATATTCCATCAGTTGAACGACCTGTTTCAGAGGGGTAGTTTGATGTATCAAACCTGATGACCATGAGGTATGTATAATATTGGTTTTGCCAAGTGGTGCGGCATCACGGTGTGGTCACCGTGACGAAAGTTCCGAGTAGCCGGTCGAAACAATTCAAAACAGGTTCAAACAACCCCTAGCAGCAAAGATCGCTTTGTGTCGACAACGCCCATATGCATCATCCTTCTAGGTCTATTTGGGCTGTGGGAGACTATAAATGTTACTTATGAGCCAGCAACAAGCGGAATGGACTATGTATAGATTCTTTTTTCATGTGGCTATGTCTGTGGCTCCTGCTGGATTTCGTACTAATCACTTGGCGGCCGAACTCTGGATAGCAACTTAGGTGGGTCTTTTCCTGGGACTTATATATTATATATATGCGCGCGGTTCGCGATTCGCGATTCGCTCTATCACCATTATGGCGAACATTACCGCCCTCCCCAATCCATATACTCCGTTGGCATTCCTGCCTCCTACCCTGGCCAACCAGCTTGAAGTCTCCAGGTATATGTATGCAGTGACTCTCGGGGTGAGTTTTTTGGGCATTCCCATACGCGTTGCACAATTGACTGAACACGCAATTCAGGCTTATGCCTGGGATCTCGCCACTAACATAGGCAATGACTATAAATTACTTTTCCACTACAAAGTGAATTTTCCGACAGTGGTTTACTTTCTGTCGAGGTAAATAATATCCATGTTATCCCTGAAAGAAGAATTGGCGCGCTGATGCCCATTCCGAAGGATATTCACTCTCAGTTATATCCTGACCAGTTTCATCTTTCAAGGTGAGTTTTGTTTGTTGCTGACGAGGGCATGCATAATTTGGTGACGCCTACCTCCAGTCGGCAGCGTTCCAAATTGCCAGGCTCTTCAGGTTGCTTTTGGAGTCTGCATGGCACTTTCTCAGTCTACAACAGCCATACTCTTTCTTTTGAGGGTGCTCGCCGTATGGCATGGGAACAAGCTCATTCGTGGAGTGTTTATTTTTTTGTGGTTCGCGGTCGCGGTCGCCTCTACCACTATCGCGTTCGGCACCAAGGGCGCTCACATTGGACCAACTCAGCAGTGCATCAATGTACAGGTGGCAGGCTACATAGAGTCAACGCTGATAATGGCACTTATCAACGATAGCACTGTTCTAACGGCCATCTCATATCGCATCCTGAGGAATTGTGTCCTTGAAGATTCGTTTAAAGCTCGCGTGCGGACGTTTGTGGGCGGCGGCGGGTCCATCCCGCATCTTTCTAAGGCCTTGCTACGAGGTGGTCAGCATTACTACTTGTAAGTATGTCTTTGCTCGAGTTCGGAGTTCCAGTCATCAATTCTATCTCTCAGGATAGCTGTATGTGGTAACATCGTGATCCTTGTCCTTTTGAAGGATCCCAGTGTGCCAGCCGTGTACCATGCCATGTGTAGCGTTCCAATCTTTGCTCTCATCAATGCTATGGGGTGCATCGTCTTCCGGAACATCAAGTTCGGACACATTTCTGCAGATGGCGCTGCATATATCCCTTCCACAGATCAATCACGCTCGTACCCTAACAGACCAACTGGCAACTCTCTACCCCTTCATGTTCGCAGTGCATACCATCAGGATGGAGACGTGTTCACCAGGAACATCAATGTCACGGAGGTCAAGGTTTCACAGGTCGTAGAATTAGACCCAGATTATGAGCGAAATCGTTTGTCGCTGTCAAAGGGACCTCAATACGACGAGAGCACGTAGGCTTGTACCCCAGAAATCCTTGCGTTTGCGTACAGGATTACTGGGGGGCTAGGTGGACACATGTATGATATATAGTATATTGTCCCCTGCTGGTCGATCCAGTGCCATAAAAATATATTTAGTCAGGGTTTTCTATGTCGGAAACTCCTTCACCTTTGTGCGCCATGGGAGAGAATTTACGTTTTGAACATTCAAATCAGGAACCTTCGAGCTCGCTGCGTGACACGATGAGCGCAAATACATTGTGTTCAAGTGAGCAGAATCATGGCGCGTCTCGACGATGTGTGAACCTGCATCGATAGTGAGCATCTAGAAGCTCGAAAAAAAGTCGAGTAAGCCTCCAGTGCGGATTCATGCCCATGTTGCTCAGTTACAACAGTCCAAATTATATGCCTGAACGATGCGTTCGGGGAAGCCTTGAGTAGGGTGTCGTGATGCGAATCTGAAGTTCTCTACAACGAGCAGCAAATCGACGGGGTTGTGCTCTATCTCATAACGAGACACATAGGCGTCCTTCAGGCGCACGTAGCTGAAAAGCCAATCCGAGTGTTCTGAACGTAAAGCCTTCAATGACTCTTGGCAAAGCTAAATTGCGTCTTCAACATTATTATTCTTCCCAATTCGTGTGAAACGAGAGTAGAGCACCGAGTTCAAATTGGAAAGAACTAGTTAGCGCTGGGACGATCAAGTTGCTCGAAATGAAAGGATTTGCGATACAGCTCAATGGCCGTGTCTTTTTTTGGAGGGCGAGGCCAAAGTTGTTAAGCGCGGTATCACGATGTGGTTGTGCAGGTTCGTTTGACGACAGTGCCTCGCGATAGAGGCTGATAGCTCGGTTGACGTCATCCGCCGAAACGGGTGAGGAGGGCTCACCCTAGGTTGTCCAATGAGACAGGACGAATTTCGTGCCCAACAGGACACGGGCGCAGCGCCCCTTCGTGCAAAAAAATGGACTCGTAGAAGTCAAAATATTTGTGTTGGTAATCGAAGCCGGACTGGAGAGTAAAGGCCAAACTATTCAGACAGAAAGCACGACCGGCATGACCCTCGGGGCACAGGGAAGCAGTGTTACGAAAAAAGTTGTACACTCTCGCCCACATCATCAATGCTGCCGCGTGCATGAAATCGTAAATTGAGTGCGAGCGTAAGATCGTTGAGGGCACTGGGATAGTATTGATGGCCCAGAGGACAGAGAAGAGTGACAGTTATGCTTTTCTACTCGACTTTGAAAGAGACTGGTGCAAGTTTGCTTGAATTTTTATTTATTCGAATTTTCGCTTATTTTACTATTTTTGAAGCATTGCGAAGTTCGAACACGTGATTCAAGACTTTCCGAAAGGGACTGTAGCCTACTAGTTGTGCCAACCGAGTAGGCTCCAAGTTGGACCAGAGAGATAGAAGAGTCGAAACTCGCTTCCAGGGTGAGGGCTCCTACAATATGGTACTTCTTCATCGAGAACGTATAAAAGACAATCGAAGGCCACATCATCCACCATCATCCTACCCTCATACACATAAACATCTCCTCTTCTGACCATGTCTAAGTCTGGCAGTCTCTCTGACGGCAATTACACAATCGAGAGCGCCTCGGGGGATCATAAAGGCTTCTTTTTGACCGTGAAAGACGGTGACATCGTTCTCGACAACAAAGCGAGCGGCATCGTGCGTTGGGCTCTAGTTTCCTTCATCCCAGCTGCTGATCACGGATATGTAGTGGTACTATGGGTATTTGGAAGAGACTTCAGTTGCGACGTTCACAGGCGTATCGCCTGAGATGCCTGAAGGAAAACTCATTTCTGTTGGGGATGCAAGTTTGCTGTCTTCTCTCTGATGTACAATTTTTCTGACCTGACTCCAGCATGCAATGCTGGTCTACGATGACAGCGGGCCCACCTCGGCCACTGCCTTTCATCTGGAGAGCACCACAGATGGCAAGAATATTTTCAGGTGCGTGTTTCCGTTAAGACAGTAACTCGCATAACTTCAGCATTGACTCTTGCACGTTCAGGGTGACGATTAAATACCGCTCTACAAAGATGTACTGGACGCCTCAGAGTGACTGCAAGGTACGTTTTGATGTCGATATGAGAATTTTCCGCCATTTACTCAATTATGTACAGATCTCTGTGCGCCCGAAGACTGGCAAAGAACTGCCGAAATGGAAGTTTTCGAAGTGTGATTAGTGATGAATAGCAACAGTGCCCCTACATGTCGTACTTCGAGCCAATCGATGACACCTGTTGTGCCTACTTGTCTCAAAATCAGGCGCGCCGGCAGGCATAAGGACCGATCCCCTCTCTCCACCATGTAATTTTGCGGACCGCCCTCGAGTCTTTATAAATGTCTTTTTGTATGCTTCGAGGAAGAGTCTAGTGGGTATCGTCCACTCATTCTCATTTTCGTGTCGGCTGATATATTTTATGATCAAACTTCGGCGAGGCAAGACAGCTGGTATATTAGTGTCATGTGCTTAGACGTTTTGGAGACACCGCTCCAGCGTGGGTTCACGTTCGCCTTGACAGACGAACCTCTACCTCCCCTTGAGGATGAATGCTCGTGGATAATGTGTACCTCTCCGACGACCCTGCGCAACGAAGTTTGTTTCCAATTCATATGTGGCTGAGTTCCAATTACTTACCATCGTGATGTCAGACTGGATCCAGAAAGGTGCTTCAGAGCGCTTCTACATCACTCCCGTGCGTGAGGGCGACGTAATGTCGACTCATTCCATTGCTCGTGTCCTCGCAATCAAGGGCGACTTGAACACTAGCTATGGAATTTAGGTACACGACCTCATTTCCTGTTTAACTGCTGGGTGGCGACGATACGCAGTGGTAAACAGATCCCTCAGCATGCCTACCCGTCATGTATGTGAGCGCTTTATCTCGGCGTTACATAGCTGACTCGGACCTGACTAGGGTGCCCGATAATGTATTGTTCGGAGTCCCTGTATTTACTGCGTACTGTGAATTGTCATCAATGCGTGGCATCGTTCTTTGCTTTCTGACTTTGAGGGAAATGAAATGCAGATGGTCTGAAGGATATTTGGCAATTCAAGGAAGGAGAATCGCTAATTGTCATGCGGCTGCGGGGTAAGTTTATCTTACCAGTGCTCCTCGCCATTCAATGTTCTGTCTTTTAAAACCATTGATACAGCGCTGTTGGCAACGTCGTCATTCAATACGCAAAGAACGTCATGAAGGCGAAAAAGTGATTGGGATTGTTGGGTCAGATGAAAAATGCCAATGGATAATGGAACTCGGAGCAGACATTGCCCTTCATTATAAATTTGATACGTTTTTTCAAGATCTTATTGACGCGACCCCAGACGTTGTGGATGCATACTTTGACAAGTGGGTCTTTTCTAGTTTCCACATGCACATTTTTATTATTTAATGATCGCCTTCGGGTATACAGTGGCGGGTAAGCTACACCAAACGATTTCAGTTATATTAACTAAAGCAGATTTGCCAGCGGTCATGCGACGAATGAAACAGAATGGCCGCATAGCGGCTTGCGGTGCGGTGCGGGGTTGAATGAGTTTCCTTGCCACTGATATGCCTAGTTAATAATTGTTCACAACGTACAATAAGGACGTTGGGAAACCCACGACGGGTGCTACCTGGACTGAAGTATTCGCCAACCGTTTAACAATCCAAGGCTTCATTATCCTCGACTTTATGTTCCCGAAGGACGGGTCCGACAGAGTAGCCACAGAAGCATTTCTGAAAATTGCTGGTGCACTTCAGCGAGGAGATATCACGCTCAAGAAGGCCGAGGACATCGTGGAGGCCCCCTTCATAGATACCCCAAATGTTTGGGAAAGACTCTTCACTGGCGCCAATACTGGGAAGTTGGTGACAAAGCTTAATTTCAGCGCATGATAGGAGAAGCAACACTTTTGATACTTTGATGCGCCAAAAATAAAATCTGCCACGATCTTTCGATCTTTCCTCGAGAACGTCTGATACTGTACCTACGCTATGCATTCGAACGGCTTGAACTGAATTGGACAATTACAGGTCAATATTTTATTTAGCGGAGGCAAACGCTCGCCTGGACTCCGCAGAGATCGCATCAACGTACAATTGTTGCGTTACTCAATAAACAAACCGCTCTCAACCCACAGTGCGGTGATATCATCAGTCTAAAGATGATGGAGCACTTAGCAATTAAGTTAGAGCTGTGACTGGGAGGGTTTCGCTATCTGGGCTATCGAACCTGATGTCATCGCATCACCCAAATGAGGAACCACAATGATGCGATGTGAGAATGGTTATGTATATAGTACTTACATGAAATTAGTTTTCCCTGACCCTCAACAGCCCCACGGTGTGACCACTATCATATCTAGGCATATTCCATCAGTTCAACGACCTATTTAAGAGGGGTAGTTAGATGTATCAAACCTGATGCCGTGAGGTATGACATTAATGATCTTGGAACCGTGCATGACGGCGTGGTCACCGTGATGAAAGCTCCGAGTCAGCCGGTTGAAACACAATTCAAAACAGGTTCAAACAGCCAACATGAACTCCTAGAGCAGTAAAGATCGTTTTGTATTGATAACCCATCATCCCTATCAAAATTACGGAATGGACCATAGATTCTGTTTCACGTTATGGGCTATGTCTATAGCTGCTACTAGATTTCGTATCCTCCGAGACCACCTGGCGGCCGGACTCTGATAGCGACTTGGGTGGGTCTTTTCTTGGGACCCTACTACATAGTATTTTCGCGCGGTTCGCGGTTCGTGGTTCGTGATTCGAATTTCACTCTATCACCATTACCAGTATGTCGAACAGTACTGCCCTTCCCAATCCAAATACTCCGCTGGCATACCTGCCTCCTACCCTGGCCAACCAGCTTGAAGTCTCCAGGTATATGTATGCGGTGACTCTCGGGGTGAGTTTTTTTTGGGCACTCCCATACGCGTTGCACAGTTAACTCAACACGCAATTCAGGCTTATGCCTGGGATCTCGCCATCAACATAGGCAATGACTACAAATTACTTTTCCACTACAAAGTGAATTTGCCAACAGCGGTTTACTTTCTGTCGAGGTAAATCATATTCATGTTATCCCCGAAAGTCGGATCGGCACGCTGATGCCCATTCTGAAGGCTATTCACTCTCAGTTATATCCTAACCAGTTTTATCTTTCAAGGTGAGTTTTTTCGCTGCTGACGAGGGCACGCATAATTTGGGTGACGCCTACCTCTAGTTGGCAGTGTTCCAAATTGCCAGGCTCTTCAGATTTCTTTGGGAGTCTGCATGGCGATTTCTCAGTCTACCACAGCCATACTCTTTCTTTTGAGGGTGCTCGCCGTATGGCATGGGAACAAGCTCGTTTGTGGAGCGTTTATTTTCTTGTGGGTCGCGGTCGCGGTAGCCTCTGCCACTGTCCCGTTCGGCACCAAGGGCGCTCACATTGGACCAACTCAGCAGTGTATCAACGTACAAGTGGCAGGCTACATAGAGTCGACGCTGATAATGGGACTTGTCAACGATAGCACTATTCTCACGGCCATTTCGTATCGCATCCTGAGGAATTGTGTCCCCGAAGATTCGTTCAAAGCTCGCATGCGGACATTCATGGGCGGCGGCGGGTCCATCCCACAACTTTCTAAGGCCTTGCTACGAGGTGGTCAGCATTACTACTTGTAAGTATGTCTTTTGCTCGAGTTCGAAGTTTCAGCCATTGATTCTTCACGTGCCATCACTTAGGATAGCTGTATGTGGCAACATTGTGATCCTTATCCTTTTGAAGGATCCCGGTGTGCCAGCCGTGTACCATGCCATGTTAAGCGTTCCAATCTTTGCTCTCATCAATGCTATGGCGTGCATCGTCTTCCGGAACATCAAGTTCGGACACATGTCTGCAGATGGCACTGCACATTTTCCTTCCATAGATCAGTCACGCTCGCACCCTAACCGACCAACTGGCAACTCTCTACCCCTTCATTTTCGCAATGTATATCATCGGGATGGAGACATGTTCACCAGGAACAATGTCACGGAGGTCAAGGTCTCACAGGCCGTAGAATCGGATGATGAGCAGAATGGTTCCTCGCTGTCGAAAGGAGTTAGATACGACGAGAGCACGTAGGCTTGTACCCCAGAAATCCTTGCGTTTGCGTGCAGAGTTGCTGGAGGGCTAGATGGACGCATTTGTGATATATGCCTGGTGGTTGATCCAGTGCCATAAAAATATGTTTGTTCGGCGTTTTCTATGTCGCAAACCTTTGTGCGCTATGGGAGAGAATTTCTTTTTTGGACATTCAAACGTCTTTGCCCGATGGCCCTTGCCCATCAGCGCTTAGCGGCCGCCCTAGCGCACACGTAGCCTAGACTCGTCTCCTATCTAAAAATAATGGGTGTGAGATTTAGGTGCCCTGGTTTCACAGGTCGCCGCTTGCCTTAACGTTAGTTGATCCAACGATTCCCAGGGCCCTCAATCCTATACAACACCAAATTCCAATTTGAAACTTTGCCTGTGAGTAGAACAGGTTTTCTTAAAATAACGGCTGTCGAACTATCATGATGATTGATGGAAGATGATTGATGAATCCTTGAGTCAGACAGTATATAACTGTACGGCTTCAGGCTGAGGCAAGACTATCAATGGCTAATTTTCTTGCTCGTTACGATTTAGAACAGTTCAAGTGGAAGCCCTTCAAAGGTGAAGGTGGCCAAAATGGATGCGTTCGCCCCCTTGGAGGCTCTGAGCATGCCCAGGATATTCTAGATCGCCATTTCAAGGGTGACCAAACGTTATTCTTCGCGGTTATTGTCGACTTGCACATCCCCGTGAGCATCACCAAGCTCAGCTCTTCCGCTCAAGAATCCTGGTGCTGGCTCCGCTTCCAAATTCCTACCGTAGCGTCATCCGTAAATGGTTCAGATCACGAGCTGCCCACGCTGAGCTATACAACCGCGAGTCCTCAAGAGATCAACCGGTGGGCGCAGCGCACTCTCATTGTCCACTCACCCTCACATATCGACCTCGATCAATTGCGGGCCAATGAGGGCCAAAAGAAGGTCCCTTCGTCCGACGGCGACTACACATGGTTGCACCTTGTTCCTGGCGAAATTGCCGACGGGACGGTCTCCAAATTCGGTCTGCTGTTCCATACCCATCACTCACCGTTCGATGGCGTAGGGATAAAGATCGTCGCAAATCGCTATCTCGCGCAACTGGCGAAGGTGCTCTCTGACTCGCACAGCGCGTCCGAGTCTATTGAATGGGGAAATGAGCTGAAAAACCTCCCTTCGGCAGCCTATAACATCCTAAACTCCAATGAATCCCTCCCTATTCCACCAGACTCGTTGGAGGAACCTTCCTTTGACCACGAATACTACAAGTCCTTGGGAAGTGTCCTCTCCGCCTTCGGCGGGGGGATGAAGGTGCCGATTATTGTCTCTTTCGATGTTTTTGTGGCTAATTCGTGAACATATAGGACACCTACGGATTTAGAGCTCGCCCGAACGATACACAGTGGCCGAAGACGCGTCGCGCCGAGGTCTTGTTTACAAAGGAAGAATCAGAAAGAATTCAAACTGCCTCGAAAATCTTTGGGTTCACACTTACACACCTTGGTATGTAGCTGCCTCCACTCCATCGGTATATCGTATTGAGAATCTACCAGTCCATGCTGCATTAGCAATGGTCGTCATAGCTGATAATCCACCCGATTTGGCGTCTTCTACCCACTACTTGAACAACATGTCTCTGGTTAATTTCCGAGGCCGGCTGGATTCAAATCACTCGCTGCATCCAGGCTATGTCCTTGGTGTTTCCATGACCAGGATTCCTGTATCAGCGTTCATGTCCCATGACGGAAGTGTCTTCCCATTGGACAGGGACAGGCTTCTTAAGGTGGCGGACATAGCCAAGGAACAGTATCGAGCCCACATAGAATTGTCCGCTGGGTTGAGTTGCATGCCGGCAGTCGGTGAAGTATACGCCTCGAACATTATACCAGCTGCGCTTGCAAACATGTACGTGTGTCGTAAAAGTCATTTACGTTTGTTCATGTCATAGCAGGCTGCCACCCAACCAGTGTTACTCATTTTCAAGTGACGGAAAAGGAGAAAACTACTTGAACCCCACTTTCGCGGATGACACTGGGAAACCCGTCTTTTCAATCGCCAAGTTCTTCACATCCGTGAACAGATTTGATCCCGGCCCGTGAGTTTTGTAGATTTCAGTAATTCAGTAATGCAATTAACTGGAGCACTTAGATTCTTTCGTCTCTCCTCTTGGGGGGGCATGATCGACCTTAGCGCTGATTATAACTCTAATCTTGTGAAGACTGAGGACATCACGAATTACTTGAATCAATGGAAGCGATTCATTTTCCTGATCCTCGACTAACACTCGCGACTGGGTGTTAACGGTCCGGGTGTCCTCCCGTCATTCCATATATCGTTAGGAGCTAGATGAGCGATGTGAACTGTTTTTTGGATATTGAATAAAAAGCTCGTACGACTGGTGTTTTTTACCAAAGGACGGAACGGTTAGTTTCGCGGAAAACTTCGCTCGACCGTGTTGAGCTATAGTTAGCACACCGTATCATCACCGCTCGCTGTCGATGTGCGCTTGACAGCCGTCTGCGCGCCGTGCGCCTGTCTCCGTGTCTCAGACTGTCAGGCAGTGTGAGAACTGCGTTATTTGCAATACCCCATTTCTTGTCAGGGCATGCAACTGGTTGACGGAGCTGCGGGAGAGCTCTGCATTCGGCCTCATTAATGATCGATTTGATCACGGGCAAGGTTTTGAAAGGCACTTACACTGAGTTATCATGATGTAGTCTGTCCTCATAATGGAAAGTCGTCCATTTTACATCACCACAGTACTCCTCCAACTATTCATCAATTGAAGTGCAAATCCTTCATACCGAAATCCCTCGCATCGCCTTCGAACTCTGACTTCGAACTCTCTCAAAGTCAATCACACTACCCACGACGGATGTGGGACAGAGGAGGCAATTGACCCAAGGGCCGGATTATCCGAACCACTGCGCCACTCGTGAAACGCCAGCAGATCTTGCCGCTCCTTCACCGCCTTCGCCACATTAGATGAATCTCTCGGGTGGATTGAAAGGGGTGGACTCGCGGATATCAATGATCCTGACTAGGATGACATCCTTTGCACTCTGTGTATTGTCAGATTGTGGGCATCATTTTATCCTCCTATGAGGAGACGATATCTGCAATCCACATTGGCCTATCGCCACGGGAACCTTGCAATTCGAGAAACAGGTTGGGCATTCTTAACCCCACAAGGAAGACTGTCGTATATATGGGGAAATGAACGTCCCATTGATGGACGGTGAATCGATAGCGCATGGGCGATAAAAATCTATTGTGAGTGCGGGATGGCAGTTTGGCAGCAATGAGACGTTTGAGTGCTGGGACATATGCTGGTCTGAGGGGGAAAACTGTGAAGTCGTGCACAAAAATGAAGGACCAAGCATAGGACACTTTACATATAATGGAATCATGCCACCGCTATGCACATGTTGGAGAAGTTGTTGAGATCTAGAACAAAATGAATACAATCAAAGACAGAGTCCTAACATCGCACTCACCTACACCGACCAATGTCTTCCTCAGTATTCATCACTGTCTTCATCGTCATCGTCATCAAGTGTAAGACATTCAATAACTGCGTTAGCCGGAATGCGGCGAACACACAGATATTCGTGTTCGTTGTTTGCTTCAGGTTTGATATAAGCGCCGATCTGTTCAACAAGATCGCACATCCGGTATACATCGATGTTTGCTCTTTCGAGTCGCGAGCTGTCAATCTTCACAATCGAAACAGTGCGCCTCCCCATTTCCACCCTCTGCAAAGCATATTCGAGAGCCTTCTCACGTGAGCCCGTCACAGATATAAAAGGAGTTCGATATCGATTTCCCCAATTCATATGCTGTTTTAATTGACGCCGGGCATTCCGATGCTCTGGATTATAGACAGCATTGGGTATGCTGGCCACAAAGCCCGAGGCACGATTGAACTGGGAACAAGACTCCTCATCATACACTCGGTAGAGATATCGTGGGAGAGGGCGGTTCATTGAAGATCTGGCTTATTATCAGATAATTGCGAAAACGCACAACAAAGATACACTACACCTTGTGAATAAAGACGAGATGTACAGCACAATGTATGCAGCGTTCGTGATTGAGAGCTTCGCGTGCAGTGATACGAGGAGATTAAACTTATCCAATGCATCCGAAGAATCAATATATATGCCTCCAGTTCTTGCCAAGCGCGCGTCCGGCCGCGCGCGCAAAGATAAAACATCAGGGGGTTCAACATTTTTGCGAGATTTCAATCAAAAGGAGATCTAGACCCGGCTAGAGGGTTTCAGAGCACTGTGCCACTGGTGGCAAAAGGTAGAAAACCGTCCGAGTCATTCCCCGCCGTGTCAATAGTGCAAAACGGGAAAAACTGACCTCCACCACAGCACCACCACAGATCCCTTTCTACATTGCTCCATCCCGTCTGAATTCTACTCAAACTGGTGGAAACGTTGCGCCTCTGTACGAGCCTAAACAAAAGCTTATCTGGTTACTTTCTTGGCGCGCCAGCCAGGAGAAATTTGTTTTCTTGTAAAAAAATTGGGACTGCTTACATAATCTCCGCCAAAAAATCAGCAACGTAGTTAGCCAATGAAAATCGTTTATCGTTTATTGGAGGACAGTACTTGCGGACCCGGGACGGACGGTCATTTCCAATTTTGCGGTATGTACGGTCTTTTGGCCCATTTGCACGCTTGGCGAAAATGCCAACACTCTCCTTATCGCACCACAACTGAGTTCGTAACAGAGAGGCCTATGCTATCTGTTTTGCACTGTAAGCTCTGTCACGACTCGGAATACCGTCAAGATCGTAAGCAGGTGTACATATAATCAAGTACTGTGAAGTCGTGCACAGAAATACTGGACCAAGCCTAGGACACCTTCTATAAGTATAATGGAATCATGCCACCGTCGTGAACATCTGGAACACAGTGAATACAATCGAAGACAGAATCCTAGCATCACACTCACCTACACCGACTGTGATGTCTTCCTCAGTCTTCATCGTCACCATCAAGTGTAAGATACTCAATAACTGCGATAGCTGGAATGCAGTGACACATATACTCGTACTTGTTCGTTGCTGCCGGTCTGACGTATCCATCCATCAGTTTGACATCTGCTCTTTTGAGTTGCGAGCTGTCAATCTTCGCAATCGAAACAGTGCGCCTCCCCATGTCCACCCTCTGCAAAGCAGATTCGAGAGCCTTCGCGCGTGAGCTCGTCACAGATAAAAAGGGAGTTGGTAGTTGATATCCCAAATTCGTATGTTGTTCTAATTCATGCCCGGCATTCTGATGCTCGGTGTTGCAGACAGCATTATGTATGCTAGCCACAAAGCCTAAATCACGATCAAACTGGGAATGAGACTTCTCATCATACACTCGGTAGAGATATCGTGGGAGAGGGTTGTCCATTGAAGATCTGGCTGATTATCAGATAATTGCGAGAACGTACGACAAAGATACACGACACCTTGTGGATATTAATGACGGGATGTACAATCAGAGAAAACCTGCAGTACGATGCATTCAGCGTTCGATTGAGAGCTGCGGGGTGCACTAATGTGGGGAGATTGAACTTATCCAATTAATAAGAATAAATATACATTCTATAAGTTCTTGGCGCCCGCAAAGATAAGCCCTTAATGAGGATCATGCGGGGGAGAATGAGTTAGGACAAGGCTAGAATTTCAGCAGTTGTTTGGATCAGAGGCCGTTGCCAAACAACCACCTGAACCCAAATTCGGCTTGAGCTCAAGTTGAGCCCCAACTCTTTGCATAGTCATCGCACATGTAGAAGGTGTCGCTTGCTTTCGAGCGCGGGCATCTTAACTTCTCATCACTCCTTCAACGTCCCTGCTCTCGACTCATGTCAGGTCCCTCCGCATCGACTTCGACAAAGCCGCATAATCGAAACCCAACCGGGAGGAACCAATACAAGGACTGTCGTACGTATCCATTCTTTCTGCTCTTTATAGCGTTTTTTACCATCTGCAGCCCCGAAGAATGACAATCGGGTTACGGAGCTTCTGTATGACTATCAGCGGAGAGAGATATTTGATAAGAAGAAGATAAGTCAACTCCTGAATGACGAGCACGGGATCAAGCTGAGGTACGCGTGTTCTGCGCTCTTCTTTACCTTGATAATTAATGTTGTTCTTCAGTGAAAGCTCGGTAGCTCGCAGACGAAGAGCTCTGGGTCTCTATGCAAGTGGCGTGACCACCCGACAGCTGCCAGAGACGGTCAAAAGACAGCTCGTGCTCACCCAGATGTTGAAAGATCCAGAAAAGAAGCTCGGCCCTCGGATGATCAAACAGCTGATTGCTCGTGACACCGGTATTCATCTGACAAGGTAAATGAAGACCATATCACTCCTTTAATAACGTTCTCATGATGATAATGTAGGGATTACATTAGGGCTGAGATGATGAGACAAGACCCTGAAGGGTTCGCATCTAGAGATACGTCCATGAAGAAGACGAATACCTTAGAGATCAGTGATGGAGAGTCTACGATTCATACCATGGCCGTGTTGCCGACATGTTGACGCACACAATCGCTCTCGAGATCAGCTTGTTTAAGTATTCCGTGTAAACCTTGTTTAATAAATTTCCAATGAATACATAGCAGCTCAGAATAGCCCTCACGCGCAAGACCCAATCTGGTCAAGATCTTAACGGTACACTATAAACTTTCCTGGATAAGGGCTCGCTACCGCAGTCGCAATAAGTATATCTCCTGGCGTTATCATTATTGGTGTGCGAGATGCTGCTCGCATTGACCAAATCGAATAAGCTATGCGCGATTACTGCAAAAAAGCTAAGATGGGCTGAAATCCAGGGAGCGCGAGAACCAAAGATGTTGGAAAGCATACAAGCGCTACGCCGGATCTCACGACAATCCAGTCCAGTGGTAAAGGACTGTGCCCTGTTCGAAGATTAGCAGAAAAATTTTGCTCGACTGGCTGTGACATACAGTACTGCTTTCCTTTTGCACAATCTTTCGGTTCACCAAAGCAATCAAACATTTGTTGACACGTGCCTGATTGAGATCGGGAGGTTTGATGAGCTCGATGACTGTGTACGAGCACAAGTGAGCCATTATATACTGCAACGAAAAAGAGTTACCCACGCTTGACGCCTCGCCCATCGCTGTCCATCATGAATTCTATCACAGATTCCATGTTACGTCGAAGACCCTGAAGCGTCTGACCTTCAATAAACAGTCTCATAACATCAGCGAGTATTCGTACCGGATCGCTACCTCGAAACTCGAGAGGAAGAGACATCACTATCTTCTCAAGTGAAAGCTGCAATAACGATCAAAAATTCTGAAAGATATCCCCCTGCACCAGTGCTCACCGATCTCTCCTTTTTCTCCTTTGGAGTGAGCTTTATTTTAGCCTTCTTCTTGGGAATACCTGTCGATGTTGTCTTTGCAATGTTGGTAGAGGCATTCCTTGTCGTAGCATTCGTAGTGTACGTTGTTTCAAACTCTGGGTTCTCGCTGAACGTCGTCTTGTCTGCCTCTAAATCTGGCGGAACGGCTGATGCTGCTTTCAGAGCAGCTTGTTCAGCCAAACGGGCGTTTTCCTCTAATAAATATGTCGCTTGATCTAGACCGTATAATAAATTCACTGCACAACTTACCAGCTCGTCGCTTAGCCAGTTGGAACGACGCGTCTGTTGGAGCCTGGCAGAATAAACAGAGATCAGTCGATGAGCTTGATCATCAGGAAGTACCAGAACTCACCTGCGGCCAGTCCACAGTGAGCGCGTTCATGTCCATGACATATAGCCAGCTCGCGAAGCTCTCATTGAAGGTCTTCAGAGAGTTGCTGAGCTTCCTTAGGCCATCTACGTTCGCCTGCAGCGCCTCAACTTCGTCGACTAGCTCTGCCATTACAGGTTCGATGAAGCCAAGGCCATGGGGCGCATCAGGATGGTTACCTGATCGCGAGAAAGCGAAGAGGGACCCTTGGGAGACACGTTTGAGAGGTGTTCTATGCGGCGTATGTCCTGGCATAGCGGGGACAACTAGAGGAGACCAATAGTAGAGATCAAAGTGCTCACGTGCTTGACGCGTCCTGATATTGATCACGCTATTTTTATACCAGAAGAACTACAGCAAAGTTTGATAAGCTCACGAACGGGCAGAGGGGATATCGATATATGCAGCTGAAAATATGCATATATCGTGCGCAATACCATCATTCATAGACGTCCCCACGACTAGACAATATTGCAAACACCACATAGGATATTAGCTCCAAACCGAAAAGATGAACATTTTACGATATACTACCAACATTACTACAGTTGAAATGCTAACTCGAACGCGAAAAAAATAAACAGCGTCCAGTGCACAAAACAACATCTAACCGTCGAAAAACAGCAATCTAGTTTGTTTGTGCACCCACAGCCTAGTGAAAAGCCCCTCGTAAGCGTCCAGCGGGATAAAAGTAATAGAGATACCCTTACCAGGCGTTTCAAGTGTTCCATGAAAACCTGCAAGCTCACATCGTCCGTGAAGATTGCTTGGCCAGCGCCCGCAGCTTGTGCAGTGCCATACATCGATGTCGACATGTGCGTCGTCGACGGATTGAGCTTGGATAGCAGGAATCGAGCTTGACTGCCACCCTGGTCGCAGACGATGTAACGTGGAATAGGGAAGCGGTCGACGAGCAAGTCCTGTGTGTACGTCCGTCAATGCGAGTCAAAAGCATACAGCCGAATCGTCGCACCTGAGCATCTGTAACTGGGTTCTCCAACAGTTCTTTGAAGTTCTCGTACCCATCCTGGTCTTGGTAGCCTGCCTTCCTCCACTGGGCGACCGTTTCACCGTGGAAAATAAGAATATGGAAGAAGGTGTCAAGAAGAAGGATGACATCGGGTTTGATAGAGACGCTGTCCAGCAAGACAGGCTGAGGCTCGGCATCAAATGTGTAAGACATTAGAGTAGGTTGGATCATAATCAAAGAGTTGTTGACGTCTTCCTCGTTGAGAATATGTCTGTCATATGGCAATTTAGCATCCAAAAGTTTACCGCACATCGAAGGTACAGACCTGTAGAATGCAGTCTCGTCGGGACTGTTGTTAAACACCTGCAAGAACTGACTTCTCCGGAGATGGAACATAAACTGTGGATAGATGCTGAAATTATCCGTTAGTCTAAAGCTGACAGGGTCCTCCTTTCGGTAGTCTGCGAACTTCTGGCAGAGACGGATGAGCATGCGGTCAAGCCAGCGCAGAACGTCTGGTGAATCGTCTATTTCGGCCTTGAAGACCGCTATCCTCGCCATAAGTACGGCAGCAGCTTCTTGGTCGAAGGAAGAAGCTATGCTCGGAGAGTTCGCTTCTGCAAAATTTCGAGCGATCGTTGTGACGCGCAAGCGCATCTGCCCAGAGGAGTGTTGATAATGAGTTACGAATTGGATGAGACCCCTTGACCCAGGAGACAATGCCTGGCCCGCAGGAGTAACAACCTCGAAGTAAATGGCAGCAGATGTCCTAGGCGTAATGGAGTTAATTCGCCAGGCCGACGTTTGACCAATACCAATTTCTGTCTCGCCAACGCATGCAGATTTCTTCCCAGCGGAGATTGCATGTCCGATAAGACCAGAAACCTTCAGCTCCTTGGTGGTCTAAATAAATTCAAAGTCAATAGCTTGCGTAGAGGAGAATACGACACGACTTGCCTGTACGTCGAATGTCGCATTGAAGCCCATCTGCAAGAAGTCCTGGTCGTCCTTATTAAACATGCGCAGGAAGCTTTGCTTGAAGATCGACGTAGCGAATGAATCCGATAGTACAATAACACCGTTTGTCGAGTTTGGTAGGGACTTCATCTCAAGCAAGCCCACTTGATCCAAGCAACCAGCAAACAAATCGACAGCATGGCCGTTGTTAGATGCTCGCTTCGCCAGACCTTCATAGAACTAACAGAAAGCGAACTATGGTGTCATCGCACATGATTGCAGTCATCTAGGACGAACCTTTATAGCGCGTTTGTAGTGCTTGACGCTGTCTCGTTCGATGTCGTGATGAGAGCGAATGGGTTCCTTCAGCTCATTGCTGACAACCATGCCGGGACCCTCTGTTGCAGGCCCGCCCGCAAAAATCATTATGCGTGCGCCCGTGTTAGGGAAAGTCGTCTGGAAAATATCATCACTCAGATGCTTTTCTCACCACAATTGATATGCGCACCTCCAGGAGTCCAACGGCGACACTGACGGCCACACCCGTGCAACGTAAAGCGCGCTTGTCATTGGCAACGGGCCAAGGATCACGAGCAAGTGCTTCCAAAATACCAGTAAGCTGGAATTCGCATTGCTGTACAGGAAGCAAGAAACGGGCGGCTCCAAATGCTTGTTGGGGCATGGGCTGGCCGGCGCGGGGTGCGGCGCGAGTTGTCGTGCTGAGTCCGAGCATGTCTTGAATCTGTTTCTGCGTATACTCCTTGCCGCCACGGAAGACATATGATTTGCTGCACTCGGCATAGCCCAATTCGTGTACTTGTGTCTGGCAGTTAAGGTGATAAAATTGCACGCGGGGGTGAATGAATACGAATACGTACCATTGTGCCGAACGTGATGAGACCAACTAGAGCATATGGTGGGATCAAGCTGAGACTGACGACAAGGGCATCTCGGAGTGCTTTGAGGTCTTCGGCATCTAAACAGGTATCGACAACAAACAGAAAGACGGGAGGAACCTGAGCAGGACGAGATAGTGTGTATTCAATTGTCGTGTACTTTGGAAGCAGTTCGGCGGGTAGATTGGTGTTAGAGATGTCTTTGTAATGAGGCGGGAAAGCATTGCGAGTCAAGCAGAATGGACAAATCCATAGTTTGCCTCTGATATCAATTTGACTACGTGTGTTATTAGTAGAGTTTGAGTAAGGAAGAGAAGAGACATACCAATACGGGTTGAGAATAGCACGACACGGGGGTTTACACGTCACGGGTTCGTATAATACTGGAGGAAGATCCTCTCGCTGCTTCAAAGGCGTATAAAGCGCCGATATCGGGACCACAGTCCGTGTCGCCTCTATCCGAGAAGAAGGCCATACATTCCACGAAAGACGAACACCTGAAATCAAAAGTCAAATGTTAAGCTAATCAATGATATGGCAAGATATCGGTGAAACAAACCATCCCGCTCTTCGACATCTTCAAAATTGAGCATCTCAGCGCCTCCGCACGGGTTCAGAGAAAGGTTACAAGGGCGCGACTGTTTTGCTTGTGAGTTGACTTGAACACGAGTGCAACGTCACTCCAAAGTATAATCTATCTGCACCAATTTGGATGTGTTTCAGGCGGAGCTTAAAGCGACCACTACGTTCCGGACATACTCTTAGTAAACGATTTTCATTGGCTAACTTGGAGAAGTCTACAATATTATTATGATCTCGAAAGCTTTGCGTGGGGCATCTAGCTACATGTATGCAGCGTATTTACTGAGATTTCTTCTCTGCAGCTGCCTCTTCTACTAATCTAGCCTCTTCCCTTCGTCTCGCCTCCCTCCGTTCCCTACCCCGAGTGACTAACGGTTTGGGTTCGAGATCTGCGAAGAGGCGTTTGCAGAGCTTCTCGATAATCCAACAACCAACAAAGTCGGCGATCATGACGCTGGTTAACTTCACTTTGAACTAAGGGAATAAGAGTTAGACTTTGGCGTAAAATGTCTGGAAGCGACGCACCGGTCCCTCCATCTCAACGATCTGTAGCCATCTGTTCATCTCGGGCATAAAGTCCGTAGCTCCAGAGAACGCAACAGCACTAGCACCAACAAGTCCCCAGTATAAGCTCGAGTTCTCGCGGATTCCCTCACGGAACGGGCGGCCCTGTATGAAAATGTCATCAATTATATCAACTTAAACATGGTCAGCGAAATAAATTACCTGGAAGTTGATAGTGAATGTCGAAACCTGTTGAGAGAGGCCCAGAAGGTAGATAGCGGTGTTCAAGAGACTGGGCTCGAACTTCGCCTCGAGGTCAATTACACCAGCTCTACAAAGAACTCAGCAGATTGTCGGTATAAAATAGACCGAGACTCACGGCTCATGGAAATGCGACAAGTTCGTAATGTAAACGAGCGATATGATGTGCAGGGCAAACTGGAGCAGCACGGATAGTAGAACGTAGAGGTTAAAGATGTTGCCTAGCGGCCTCTCCCGGGAAAGTTTTTCAACCGGCTGTCGTTGAACGCTCAGTGTGGCAAAAAAATCGGGCAAGCAACGACGCACCTTGGCCCGGGATATGCAGAGGAAACAGACGGACATCAACATTCCGCTAACTGTTACCTGATAATCACCAAACTTGATGCCGTCGAGATATTGGACAGACAAGCTGTATGCGGTGATAAGGCAGTTCAGCGCCAAAATCTTGTACATCTGAATGGTAGCAACCAAAGTGCAGCGACCTTGCCTGATAATGTGGGTAACTGTTCCAAAGCTCAGTAGGAACTTTCGATGGTAAGCGTATACAAACTCACTGGCAGCGACATGGGACAGCTTCGATGTGAATGGTGCGGCGCATGAAGCGTCTCCAAGTTTAATCTGAGGAACATCCTCATCACCTTCCATGTTGGCCATAGCATCAGTGATCGAAGCGAGGTCAAACTAAAATATCGTCAGCCGGCGAAATCTCACAAGGAAAAAATCCCACCTTCTCCATCGGATTCTTTTTACGCGCGGCTTGTAAATTCTCCGCAGCTTTTTTCTGCGCCTCAACAACATCCGGGTAGAGGTGCGCAATAGCAGGAGGCACAGGCGGCGGCACCTGTCCGAACCTCGCCGACATCTTCAGCTGGCTCTCGTAGACTTTCTTGATCCGCTCGGCTTTCTGATATTCCGCTATTTTCTGGAGGTCCTCGGGTGTCCCATCTAGAAGAGCGACGCCGATATGAGCCTGCTTGAGTGCACCGACGTCATTTGTGCCGTCTCCAGCCATGAGTGTAGTATAGCCAAGCGTTTTGAGACTGGTGAGGATGAATTCCTTCTGCGTAGGCGAGACACGAGCGTAAACCCAGGTATTTTGCACCAAGTCATTCCACGATGGACGAGATTCGAACTGCTTCATGGCGGCACCGGTAACACAGATATCGTACTCGTCAAAGAGGCGCTGGTCCAAAGGCTGAGAAGGATCTACCGGGATGATCTTGGTTTCATCCACGGTGCGCCAGACCAGATCTATAACATAAATCAAAATCATTCACGGACTGGCTGCAATAGTAATCAACTCACCTGATTCATGCGCCGGGTTCTCGCGCAAGTCCAGAATCAAGGCGTCGCGATCGACGATCTCGACATCCCTTGCGACATGAACGGCCGTCAATGGGTTGTCGCCAGTAATCATAATGCACTATTGTACGATGAGCAAAGTCCCATAGCAAACGAACGACTTACCCTGTGCGACGAATCGGCAAGCATCTTGAGGGTTTCAATAGCATCTGGCTTGAGAGGGCAATGGAAGACCAAAAATCCAGCAAACATAAGGCTGCTCTCAACACCCTCGCGGGATAATTTATTGATCTACAACAACCGTTAATAATGTGCGTGCAGTTGCCAGGACATTACTAACCTTGTCGATCGACATGGTATCCATCTCCTTTGTTCCCAAAGCCAAAACGCGACTGCCACGCCTAGTATACCACTTGTACGTCACATCATACCATTCGGGGACTTCCGCGAGCATGCCTTTGATTGTTTCAGGTGCACCTTTAACAGCGACGAGGACCTTGCCACTGGGCAAGCTCGACACGGTGGACATGCGCTTGAGAGCCGACGAAAATTGGAAACGGCGCCGAATAAAAACCCTCGACGCATTCGGAGATTTGATTGAAGATGGCGCTACTTGGTCACCATTCAAGAGCTGCCAGTCAAGGGCTTCCAACGTCGTCTTCTCCATCGGATCTCCGACAATCGTCCCATCATCGAGACGAACGAGTGCATGTGCTGCAGCCAAGCAAAGGGTGGTATACTTGGAAGTGTCCTTGACGTCCACAAGCTTCAGTTTGTCTGATTCGCTAGAATTGTTTGTGTATTAGTAGGGGGATAGTGATAAGATAGGATATACCAACTCAATGCCTGCAACACCCTCTAACACTAGGTTCTCCGCCGTAATGGTTCCCGTTTTGTCGAAGCAACAAATATCGACGCGGCCAGCGGACGGGATACGGAATGGCTCGGTGCAGAATATGGCTAGAAATAATGAGACAAAATATCACAGAAAACGAAATACGACATACCGAATTTTGATAAAGCCACCAAGGATGCGTTTACGGCCAAAGAAAGCTCCATAGGTAATTCCGGGGGAACGACGCTCGTAATGATAAGCACGCAGTCAAGCAAAAGTTTAGACTTTTTTAAATCGCGCTCGATGCCTATATGTATGCTTGTGAGTAGTCGCCCCGTACGCAAGAGATGACACGTACCCTTCACCCAAACATACCAACTAGCGGCGATCGCGAAGATGAGCAAGAATCCAATAAACAGGAATGATTCGAGATTATTCGCGGAAACGCGTTCCGTTGAGAATATCATCGTCCTCACAAGTTGTCCCTGGGCCGTGCCGAAACCGGTTCTCAAAACAAGTCCCAGACATCCACCATCCGGAGTCGCTGCAGTAACTTGACCCTGGCCTGAAATCCAAATGACCACATTAACGAAGGAATACACTGCAAGTGTCGAACGTACCCGTCGGGCTTGCTTGGAGCACCTTGGTTCCACTGAACAGGACCGCGTTCTTGTGCGTGCCGTCAACGTCAAGTTTGTCCTTGCTGTCGAGAAGCTGGATGGATTCCTTGAGTAGCGGGGTAGATTCTCCCGACAGCATGGCTTCGTTGACGATACATGTGCCTTGCACAAGAAGGACGTCGGCAGGAACTACCGTTTCAAACTGCTGTCGTGCTGTGATGATGCGTTAGTCAAGTAATGTCACTAACAGGCAAACACATGACACTGACCAACCGAAACAAGGTCTCCGGGGAGAAGCTCGTCAGACTGAACGGTAACCCACTTTGAATCCCGGTAGCACTGAATAGGATACGGTGCGACAGCCATTGTACGGAATTCTGTGAGAGTTTTCAAGCGCTACAAGTCAAGTCAGCTTTAGAGTTGCTAATAAGAAAAAGAAAAGACACGCCTGCCAGACCACGGTGCACTCGAACATGACAAGCATGAATAGCGTGAATATGCTGTAATACCAATACTCATCCAAGCACCAGAGCGCAACACAGAATATTTGGAAAACGAAGAAAGGAGCCGTCGCATGTTCGCCGAAAAGTTCGGAAAAAGAGGGGATCGGAATGTTGAATTCGTTTTTCCCATACAATGACTTCAAGGGCGGAATTGCATCCAGATTAAGGCCAGTGGGATGTAAAAAGGTAGATAATGATGGACATTGGGTGGATGGGTATGGGAGACGAGTAAACACGACAGGATTCTTGCCGGCGACAATGTAAGTGTCTCGCTGGTAATTGAACGAGTAGGACATCGGCTCTGATGGTACAGCCTTGAGCAGCGGAACAATTTCGCCTTGACCACGATGGACATGAGGAACCAAGCGTATACAGTCTGCATCCTCAATAGACCGCGCCTTTCGAAATATATAAGGATATTATTTTGACATCTACAAACACAACTGCACACCTTTCGTGTTGTTATCCAAGCTTTTGCGCCAGCACTCCATCGAGTGACCAGGAAACTTAAAGCATGACCTGCGCCCAACGATACACAAGCTAGGAAAGTCCACTCCTCGCTTTTCAACCAGTCGTCGTACTTGATGTAATACGCATACGCAAGAAGCGGATAGAGCGAGAGGAATGGAATGGTGTACAAGTGCGTGTACCATGGAAGGGCGACATGTAAGCTGGCTTTAGCAATCTCATTAGACTGCACGGTGACAGAGGCCCTGCATTTCACGTATATTAGCAACGTTTTGAAAAAGAAAATACTGATACTTGCATATTCGGGCGACACAGGCTATTCAAGCCGGGTACCCAAGATATTGCGAGTCTTCTGTTTAGATTGTTGTGACTGGTCGTGTACTTGGTCGTGGCGAATTTTGGTTCTAGTTAAGCTCAGCTTACGCAATCCTGCCACGGCAATTGGTTCCGAGTCTTTTGGCAATTTTGAACTCCAACGCCTTTACTCGAGAGTTAGCGCTTCACTTGCAATAGTACCTTTGGCGGGCAAAATATCAGCGTGCGTGCGCGGTATCTCATGGTGTCGGCGTCCCCGTTGCATGATATCATATGCAGGTTTGCAATCGATCTGCTAGTCATCCGGTTTGCCTGGCACTTCAACTTACCAGTACCCTGCATATACTGCCGTTGTCTCTCTCCTTGAGACCTCACTCGACCAGCTTTACTACGGCGTCTCGGCGAACAATACTCAGTGATCTCTTCGGCCCCCCTCGCAACATTTGTGGTTTCGAGAATTCCCGTATGCAACAAGTGTTCGCTCACAGACACTGCTACTGCTACTACATAGCCGCCATGTACTTCAAACGCCTGCAAGGCATAACAATATACTATATTGTAAAAACTACTATGTTAGTCCGCCGCGCAACAAAATGGACTGCTCCCAACCCGAAGCCAACAGCAATCACTTTTCAAATTCACCGTCACACCCCCAGTACGCTCTGTGGCATCTGCGACATCTGCGCCTGCTACAGCAATGACTATCTGAACCTCCGAGTCGCATCTACTTGAAGTGCAATTCCGGTGCTTCCCCCACCTACAAGGCGAATTGGCGCTAGGTTCTCCTCCGGGTACGAAACTGGCTCCGTGAAGGGCATCATCTCCTGAGATGACCTCCGCATCGGGAACCTCACTGTCAGTGGCCAGAGCTTTGGAGAAGTTACTGGGGGTAGTTCAGCCTGCACGTGTGTGCTATTCGCTCTATAATATTAGCGCACCACAATTGACACGTACACGAGCTTCGGGGGTATCCTCGGTCTTGGCTACAATACCCACTCCCACAAGCACATTGTTCCTCCCTTCTACAACACGGTCGACGGAGGTCTCAAGCCCGTCTTCTCCTTGCGCTTTGGTCGCTCCGAGGTTGACGCCGGTGAAGTCACATTTGGTGGTATAAACTCGACGGCTCACGCTGGTAAGATCGCCTACGTGCCTGTGAGCAGTACGGGGAACTGGGAAGTTAAGCTTCAGAAGGTCATATTTGGAGATATGATACTGGATTTCAAGAGTACTAGTGAGAGGACGGGCGCTCGACACTGGTAAGTCCCTGTTTGTCTGACCGACTTCAAATATCAAATTACATACAGGCACCTCGCTCATCGTACTCCCCCACAAATATTGCCGAAAAGTTCAATGCCAAAATTGGCGCCACCCGTCGCGAGAACTCGAGCCTTCTCTTTGTTGACTGCAACAAAATCTGATCGTTGCCGGAACTGACGTTCTATTTCGACGGCAAGCCCTACACACTGAAGGGAAGTGATTACGTGGTAGTAGAGAGTCAGGACCACTGCATTTCGCCGTTTATTGCAGATATAAAGGCGATTGGACGTTCACTGTGGATTTTGGGTACGTGGTCTGTCCGTTGCCGCAAGTTTGCTGTTGATTAGCTATGCCTTCAGGCGAGCTGTTCCTCCGCCGATACTACACAATTTTTGACTTGAATCCGATGGGCGTTTCCCGAATTGGGATCGCCAATGTTGTATGAGGGCTATAACACTGCAGCGAAGAGGGTATACGCACCACCAGGTACGGCGTTACGCAGTACGTGTACACGTACAAGGCGCCTCGGCGATCTTACATTTTAACAAGTTCAACCCTTGACGCCAGTGGGCTGGGCGTACAAGAACAGCATATATCTTTGTCTTTCATCGTGGGTGTCTGTTCTGAATTCACACTACTTAGCAATGCCTACTTTCAATGTTTGAGACAAAAATTTGTATTCCAAATCGCAATCAATGCATCAAATAATGTTTTCAGAGCATGCCTAAGAGAACGACATAAGCAAGTAATTATGACCCGTGTACGACGTGTGGGGACAACGAGTCTCGACAAAAAGAAAGACTAAATGAACGGCAGTACCGGTCTGGTCCATCTACCGAATGACTCTGATAAATTTTCTATGTCACCTGCTCACGGAACCCCGGTATTTCAGCGTCGAACCTAAGTGCAAGTATGAATGCATGATAAATGATTTGGGTGTCGAAAGACGCACCAAGTCCATTCATATCTAGTTAATATTTCATGGTTAAGCTTACCCTGGGAGATCGCCCACCTACAGATTGCTGAAGGGAGTAATTGACTGGGAACGATATAGTTGTAACGGAATATAGTGGTCATGATGGGATTGGAATCCATTTCTGTTACGCTGAGACCTTGCAAAGAGGACGGCTTGGTCTTCAAGCTTCATTAATCTTCATTATCCAACCATTCTGGGTTGAGGGGTCCCATGAAAATTGTTCCGAGGACGGGGACGACGCTGTGTGGGGGCCGACTCCCGATGTATCTAGCGGAATGGTCCAACAGTGACGATCACCCATCGCGTCACGTTTGGGAGAAATGGTGATTTATGGGGCTGCGCAATATCCTTGGGCCTGAACGTTGAACGTTGAACGCTGAATAGACTCTCCAACTTCTTTTCACATACTTTGTGAGGACATCCGGACGGTGCCTATGTCGCGATTGGGTAGAACGAATACGCCGCATTGAAAGTAATAATATTCATAACGCAAGCTGGGACCAAGCTTAGCATCAAGACGCGCGCAAAAGAATAGGGATAGTTTTGACTAACTTGAGTGATACTTCACATATTATAGCGGATTTTTCTATATAGGTTGGGTTTATGAAGGGGTTATTTTGGGGGTCTGACCAACAATATTCCTCCAATGGAACGAACACCATTGGAGGGACTGAGCCAATACTACTCCTCCAATGGAACGAACACTATTGGAGGGACTGAGTCAGTTCTATTCCTCCAATGGAACGAACATCATTGGAGGGACTGAGTTAGTTCTATTCCTCCAATGGAACAAACACCATTGGAGGGACTGAGGCAGTACCACTCCTCCAATGGAACAAACACCATTGGAGGGACTGAGTTAGTTCTATTCCTCCAATGGAACAAACACCATTGGAGGGACTGAGTTAGTTCTATTCCTCCAATGGAACGAACACCATTGGAGGACCTGCACCAGTACTACTCCTCCAATGGAACGAACACCATTGGAGGGACTGAGCCAATACTACTCCTCCAATGGAACGAACACCATTGGAGGACCTGCACCAGTACCACTCCTCCAATGGAACGAACACCATTGGAGGGACTGAGTTAGTTCTATTTATAGGGTCAAAACAGAAATAGGTTTCAAACTTGTAAAAAAATATCTTTTGGTGGGCTGGTACATATCATGGAGGGTACTTCTGGGATGGATATGAGCCAACAATTAAGAAAATCGGCGGTTCGGTTGTGGAGATATGTCCATATTACTGATATTTGAGCCTACCTCCCATATCACATGAATGCCGACCTCCGGAAGGTCTGGGACCATTCCCAATCGATTCAGAGGCCTCAAATACCCTAGGAGAGATGTTTTCAGTATCGGTATTGAGGCAGAACACCGGGATAGTGACATATAGGAGGTCAGGAGGAGGGGGAGGACCTTGTATATCTCAGGAACACGATTTTTCCAGGCAATTCTGGCATGACCATCGTGTTCAGAGGGCTCAATAACCCCCAGGAAAAATGCTTCTGAAGGACAGGCTAGTCATATGAAGTCTAGAAAAATCGATCTTTGGGTGGGGGAGCATGGCCTTGGTGGCCAACTTTGGAAGATGATTTTTAGAGAGAAATCCGGCTCGACCAACGTCTTCAGATGGTCAGATAACCTCAAGAACGAGTCCTAGCTAAAGCCAAGCAAGCCATATGAAGGCTGAAAAAATCGATCTTTGGGTGGGGGAAGGATGACAGGGGCAGCCAACTTTGGAACATGATTTTTAGAGGGAAATCTGGCTCGACCAACGTGTTTGTATGGTCGAATAACCTCTAGAACGAGTCCTACCTAAAGAAAAGCAAGCCATATGGAGGCTGAAAAAATCGATCTTTGGGTGGGGGAGCATGGCCTTGGTGGTCAACTTCGGAATTTGATTTTCTCATGCAAATCTGGCTCGACCATCCTTTTCAGAGTGTTCAATAACCTCGGAAACAAGTCCTACATCAACCCTTGCGAGTCATATGAAGGCTGTAAAAATCAATATGTGGGGGAGGCCTGCATGCCCTAGGGGGTCAACTCCAGCATTTGATTTCTTCGTGCAATTCTGGCTCGACCATCCTTTTCGGAGTGTTCAGTAACCTCGGAATCAAGTCCTACATGATGCCAGGCAAGTCACATGAAGGCTGTAAAAATCGATGTGTGGGGGGGCCAGCATGGCCTAGGGCGTCAACTTTGGAATTTGATTTTATTGTGCAATTATGGCTCGACAAATGTGTTCAGATGGTCCAATAACCTCTAGAAAGAGTCCTAGCTACAGCCAAGCAAGCCATATGAAGGCTGAAAAAATCGATCTTTGGGTGGGGGGGGAGGGGCATGACAGGGGTTGTAGTCAAATTTGGAATATGATTTTAAGAGGGAAATCTGGCATGACCAACATGTTTGTATGGTCCAATAACCTCTAAAATGAGTCATGCCTGAAGTCAAGCAGGTCATATGAAGGCTGTTAAAATCAATGTGTGGGGGGCCAGCATGACCTGGGTGGTCAACTTTGAGAATTGATTTCTTCGTGCAAATCTGGCATTACCATGGTCTTTGTATTGCTCAATAACCTCGAAATCAAGTCCTACCTTATCCTCCCCAAGTCATATGAAGGCTGTAAAAATCGATCTTAGGAGAGTGTGGTGCTGCTGCTGCTTACATAAGCAAGAATGCGGTCCTCTCAGAGGGGGCCTACTCACCACTCAATGCCACTGTGATGCACCAGCAAATAAATCTTGCTGATTTGTTTCCGAGGTTCAGAGTGTTAGATCCTGCCTGTATCTGCCTTATGAAACGCCAAAATTGTGAATTGCAGAGGTGTTATGCAGAAATGCACAGCAGGGACCAAGCTGTTCACCTCTGATAGAGGTGGCCATCTTGTACATGTATATTTTCGCTTTTTTACGATCTTCTTGGCTTTGGTGGATTTCACACAAACAAGACTTGTCCAAGTCCTGAGATTTGACTGACTTTTGCTTCTTGTCTGGTATTGACTTGCATGACAGGGGCAGCCAACTTTTGAACTTTATTTTAGAGGGAAATCTGGCAGAGTCCTTAGATTTGACCGATGTTCGCTTCTTGGCTGGCTTTGGCTTCATAAATGTCTCTCTTCATAACTCCATGAAAGCGAAAATATAAGTAGAAGTTGGCCACCTCTATCAGAGATGAATCCCCCATGAAGGGGAGGAGTCCTCAGATTTGACTGACTTTCACTTATAGGGTCAAAACAGAAATAGGTTTCAAACTTGTAAAAAAATATCTTTTGGTGGGCTGGTACATATCATGGAGGGTACTTCTGGGATGGATATGAGCCAACAATTAAGAAAATCGGCGGTTCGGTTGTGGAGATATGTCCAAAATACTGATATTTGAGCCTACCTCCCATATCACATGAATGCCGACCTCCGGAGGGTCTGAGACCATTCCCAATCGATTCAGAGGCCTCAAATACCCTAGGAGAGATGTTTTCGGTATCGGTATTGAGGCGGAATACCGGGATAGTGACATACAGGAGGTCAGGAGGAGGGGGAGGACCCTGTATATCTCAGGAACACGATTTTTCCAGGCAATTCTGGCATGACCATCGTGTTCAGAGGGCTCAATAACCCCCAGGAAAAATGCTTCTGAAGGACAGGCTAGTCATATGAAGTCTAGAAAAATCGATCTTTGGGTGAGGGAGCATGGCCTTGGTGGCCAACTTTGGAAGATGATTTTTAGAGCAAAATCCGGCTCGACCAACGTCTTCAGATGGTCAAATAACCTCAAGAACGAGTCCTAGCTAAAGCCAAGCAAGCCATATGAAGGCTGAAAAAATCGATCTTTGGGTGGGGGAAGGATGACAGGGGCAGCCAACTTTGGAACATGATTTTTAGAGGGAAATCTGGCTCGACCAACGTGTTTGTATGGTCGAATAACCTCTAGAACGAGTCCTACCTAAAGAAAAGCAAGCCATATGGAGGCTGAAAAAATCGATCTTTGGGTGGGGGAGCATGGCCTTGGTGGTCAACTTCGGAATTTGATTTTCTCATGCAAATCTGGCTCGACCATCCTTTTCAGAGTGTTCAATAACCTCGGAAACAAGTCCTACATCAACCCTTGCGAGTCATATGAAGGCTGTAAAAATCAATATGTGGGGGAGGCCTGCATGCCCTAGGGGGTCAACTCCAGCATTTGATTTCTTCGTGCAATTCTGGCTCGACCATCCTTTTCGGAGTGTTCAGTAACCTCGGAATCAAGTCCTACATGATGCCAGGCAAGTCACATGAAGGCTGTAAAAATCGATGTGTGGGGGGGCCAGCATGGCCTAGGGGGTCAACTTCAGCATTTGATTTCTTCGTGCAATTCTGGCTTGACCATCGTTTTCGGAGTGTTCAGTAACCTCGGAATCAAGTCCTACATGATGCCAGGCAACTCACATGAAGGCTGTAAAAATCGATGTGTGGGGGGGCCAGCATGGCCTAGGGGGTCAACTTTGGAATTTGATTTTATTGTGCAATTATGGCTTGACAAATGTGTTCAGATGCTCCAATAACCTCTAGAAAGAGTCCTAGATACAGCCAAGCAAGCCATATGAAGGCTGAAAAAATCGATCTTTGGGTGGGGGGGGAGGGGCATGACAGGGGTTGTAGTCAAATTTGGAATATGATTTTAAGAGGGAAATCTGGCATGACCAACATGTTTGTATGGTCCAATAACCTCTAAAATGAGTCATGCCTGAAGTCAAGCAGGTCATATCAAGGCTGTTAAAATCGATGTGTGGGGGGGCCAGCATGACCTGGGTGGTCAACTTTGAGAATTGATTTCTTCGTGCAAATCTGGCATGACCATGGTCTTTTTATTGCTCAATAACCTCGAAATCAAGTCCTACCTTATCCTCCCCAAGTCATATGAAGGCTGTAAAAATCGATCTTAGGAGAGTGTGGTGCTGCTGCTGCTTACATAAGCAAGAATGCGGTCCTCTCAGAGGGGGCCTGCTCACCACTCAATGCCACTGTGATGCACCAGCAAATAAATCTTGCTGATTTGTTTCCGAGGTTCAGAGTGTTAGATCCTGCCTGTATCTGCCTTATGAAACGCCAAAATTGTGAATTGCAGAGGTGTTATGCAGAATTGCACAGCAGGGACCAAGCTGTTCACCTCTGATAGAGGTGGCCATCTTGTACATGTATATTTTCGCTTTTTTACGATCTTCTTGGCTTTGGTGGATTTCACACAAACAAGACTTGTCCAAGTCCTGTGATTTGACTGACTTTTGCTTCTTGTCTGGTATTGACTTGCATGACAGGGGCAGCCAACTTTTGAACTTTATTTTAGAGGGAAATCTGGCAGAGTCCTTAGATTTGACCGATGTTCGCTTCTTGGCTGGCTTTGGCTTCATAAATGTCTCTCTTCATAACTCCATGAAAGCGAAAATATAAGTAGAAGTTGGCCATCTCTATCAGAGATGAATCCCCCATGAAGGGGAGGAGTCCTCAGATTTGACTGACTTTCACTTCTTGGCTGGCAAAACCTGGACCTTGCCACTCAAATAGCCCTCAGAGCGAAAATCCTGGTCACCTCTGTCAGAGATGAATCCCGCATGAAGGAGGAAAACCAGAGCCTTGCCACTCAAATTGTCCCCAGAGCCAACAAGAAAGTGAAAAGTTAAAAGAAGCGAAAATATGAAGTGTTGGCCACCTCTATCAAAGGTGAATCCTGCATGAAGGGAAGGAGCCCTTAGATTTGACCAACTTTCACTTCTTGGCTGGCAAAACCATGTGGGCCAACATGTGGCCGACTGTCATATGAATAAGTTGTTCTTGGGCATTGGACGATACAGTGGAATTTGACTGCATCTCTGATGGAACCGCAGGAAGAAAGTTAATGTTCAAGGATATCCAATTCACTGGTTAGTTTGTAAAGCAGTGTCCGGAGCTTCTTCTAACACTCTAGCTACAATCAGTGCCCATGAAGGGGAAAAACCCTTAGATTTGACCGACTTTCACTTCTTGGCTTGCAAATCCTGGACATGGCCACCCAAATAGCCCTCAGAGCGAAAATCATGGTCACCTCTATCAGAGATGAATCCCACATGAAGGGGGGAAACCAGGACCTTGCTACCCAAATTGCCCCCAGAGCCAACAAGAAAGTGAAAAGGTAAAAAAAGCGAAATTCCTGGCCATCTCTATCAGAGCTGTTTCCCACATGAAAGGAGGGACCAAGATCTTGCTACCCAAATACCCCTCAGAGCGAAAATCATGGTCACCTCTATCAGGGATGAATCCCACATGAAGGGGGGAAACCAGGACCTTGCTACCCAAATTACCCCCAGAGCCAACAAGAAAGTGAAAAGGTAACAAAAGCGAAATTCCTGGCCACCTCTATCAGAGCTGTTTCCCCCATGAAAGGAGGGACCAAGATCTTGCTACCCAAATACCCCTCAGAGCGAAAATCTTGGCCACCTCTATCAGAGCCCATGAATGGGAAATCCCTCAGATTTGACTGACTTTCGCTTCTTGGCTGGCAAAACCTGGACCTTGCCACCCAAATAGCCCTCAGAGCGAACTTGGGGCGAGGAAATAGGAATGTGAACTCTGGGGGGTCACAAGGATATATACCTCGAGAGGCGTGCTAGTAGTATCATCCTTGAGGGATGCTACTGAGGCAAATCTCTTCAATTATGAGGAGGATCAGGGACTAGCTAGACACCGAATATATGCGAAGACGTGCAAAAATTGTGATGGGGTCATGAAGAAGGAGGTTCAAGAAGTCAAAGCCAGAAAAGGAGGATCACAACATTCTTCCGAGTTGTTTGGGTGAAGGGATGGTAGATGAACGCTTGAAAAAGGGTTGTACTCACCAGGTTAGGTGTGTATCAATTCGTCCCATGCCTCACTTTCTATCATTAAGATTTTGCTAAGCCTTGGGGAAGAATCACCGGACCAAGAAGAACAGACAATGTACAGTCATTACTGGGATTTGGACTATCCTGCAACTATCTTCATTTTCAAATATACTTCGTTGGGTAGGTCATGGTATTTTCTATGTGTCCCCACTCATGCCAACTCCTGACCCCGCCTGATACAACCCTCAACCCAAGCGACTTTTTCTTGACCTTGCTTGCATCATTGCAACAACATCAATGACATTGTAATTACATTATGGCAAGGGACACTTACAAAGGCAAAGCCAGCCAAGAAGCCAAAGTCAGTCAAATCTAAGACTCGGACAATCTTTCTGTGTGCAATGGCAAGATAAGTGTACCTACTTTTATCATGGGCCAACACATAGCCGACTGTCATGTGCATGAGTTGTTCTTGAGAAATTGATGGATAGACTGCATGAACCTGACAATAAATCAGACACTGATATGCCATAATGCTCTGATGATCTGTACCCTATGCCAACCAACAGCCACATTGCTCCACAGAACACCAATATCATCACCATTACTGACCATCAGCCCACAGCTACATGCAGCCCTCAGCCCATGGAAACCCTTTGCCAAATTCAATCCCATCCAATCATGCCCTGGGCCCAATACAACCTCAAACCAGGCGGCTAAGCATCAGTTTACTAACCCAATGCGAAACCCTCAGCCCAATCCAACCCTCAGCCCTGCAAAGCCCTCTACCCAATCCGACCCTCTGCCCAGTGTAACCCTCTGCCCAATCCAACCCTCAATCCAGGCAACTATTTATTGACCTTGTTTGCACCATTCCAACAACATCGGTCAAATCCTGATGGGATTATGAATAGGTTTCACTTACAAGGGAAAAGTGATCCAAGAAGCGAAAGTCAGTCAGGTCTAAGACTCAGATGACCTTTGTTCACACACAAAGGTTGTCCCAGTCTTAGATTTGACTGACTTTTGTTTCTTGGCTGGCTTTGCCTTCGTAAATGTGCCTCGTTGTAATGTCATTATGATTTGACCGAGAAACTCCAACACAGTCTACATCAGCAATCAACCAATGAATGATGATGTAAATGTATCCAATATGTTATTGGTGACATTCACATCTTCGTTGAGTTGGCAGCGGTTGTTGATGTAGACTACAAGAGAAGCGACTCCAGGAATGATTGCCTGTCCATAAGTTAAATGCTGTCCCTAGGTAGCTACGCTTGACAGAACTGTGTTCTATCATCATGAAACATATGTTTGATTAGCTACTAGCAAGTCAAAAGACCTATTGGTAGAGGAGTGTAATGATAAGAATTGTGGGGTACATCTGATGTGGTCAACCAACCTCAGCTCGCATTGAGTTTCAGATCAAGGTGGCTGACCAGGTATTTACAGTTGTGGAGGTATGGACTAGAGAAGATCTCATAATGACATCATGGAGTTTGTTCACAATATACAGTGGTTGAACTCGTAAAAGAGTATGTGGATGCCGCATTTGCATAAAAAAACCTCGCGCGTGCGACTATGTCTTGCACTGTGGCAATATCACATCTTTTGTACCTCATAGTCCTTTGTAATGTGTCTCACAAATGTGAATAAATGCCTGATGTCAGATGATAAATTAAATCCTAGTCTTCCCGTTGCCCGCATTACATTATACATCAAGCCAAAGAATGAAGGCATTAGCTGCCATTGAGGTTCATCTGGTATATGAGCACTTGCATGGCAGTTTTGCGTTCCCAAGTTCATGCAATGGTGGCGCCAAGGTGCTATTCACAAAATTGATTAATACAGTACATCTACATCCATCGCTCATTCCACAATATCTTCTAGTTGGGTCATGGGAAATGGTCTCCGTGGACGTGTGGGAGGGGGGACTCTCTTGTTTTTCCTGGCCATGGTCATTTTCTTCTGAAGTTCCCGCCGCTTCTGTCTCTCTGTCTTTCTCCGCAGATTGCCATCAGTGTCGAAGGGTTGTGAGTCCATGAGGTCGGCTGCAAATATGCGTTTACCCTTGATCAGCTTCATCGTTCGACGTGCTTTTGGGGCCCTCTTCTGACTCTCTCCTCCCCTTCCAATACAATCGATCTTGTAGAATATTGGATTGGTCGTGAACACAATTGATTCGTTCTTTTGCGTCCACACTCTTGCTCCGCTAGCAGGAAGGCAGTGAAGTTCCGAAAATACCTCACGTAATCCCTGTTTCAGCAACTGTTGCTGATCCTCATCCATCGCCTTCATCGTCCTGTGAAATTCTGCAATGTATCCATCAGCCCTCCCAAAGCCCAGACCACTGAGTATTGTCCTTATGGGCGGCATCAGGGTCGGGAAAGAACAGAGTGCACCTGTCAAGGAAGGGCCTCGACTTCGGACCCATGCGACCAGGAGTGACGCCCGTACTATCATTCAGCCCGGCATTGCATGCTTCAAATGCGACTGCAGCGAGAGTGTCATCGATGCTGGTGATTGTCCAGCACTTCATGGCCTCTTGAAGCGAGTTTGGGTGAGGTCTGATGCCCTTGAAGATTTCGGGTGTGAGCATCAGCCACATGTGCCTAGTGAACATGACCACCGAACGTCCGACGGAGAGTTGAGTGTTGGACAATCTGGGTGACCACACCCAGGGTCTCATGATCATTGCAGGCGAGTTTGACATGGCTGCCTTGAGTCGAGTCCATGTTGGTGTGCGACCAAGAGGATAGTCCTCCAGTTCAGACTCGGTGCTTTGCCATACATTAGTTCTGCTCACTGCCCGGTCCCTTTGAGCCTTTGCATTGACTCCCATGAGGGCCAGTACATGCACGTCAGTCGATTTGCTGCACCTCAGTCAGGCATGTGTCGCTATTGATGTCGAAGTCGTGTAAGAAAAACATTCCTGCAGTTTCGAGGATGTTTCTGTACTCGAGTAGGGCAAGAGATTCACGGATGTGAGAGTCGTAGATGATAGGAGTTGATGTTGTAGAGCGAAGCATGTGGTTGAGCACTCCAGTGAGAACGCCAAGATTCGGTGGATTCTTTCTGACAATGGATATCTGGGTCCTCTGAATCTCCCGCACCCGTCTCCTCAGAAGCTCGAACCAGATCTTGGATGGAATCCACAGGACTGGATCTGATTTCAGGTATTCTCTGGCCTGCATGACGAGAATCGCCCAAGTCATTCTATAGTCGACGATGATTGGAGCGTGTGTCACTGACCTTTTCTTCCACATTTTCCAGGATGATTCTGGCTGCATGTCCGCTCACCCTATACTCATCCCTGACACCATATGTTTTCTCCTTGCAACCCTCGACGACCTTGGCGATTTCGGTGCATTCAGCCATATATGATGGGGACAGCTTATAGGCGTCGCTGTCGGATGCGAAATTCGCTTGGTTGCTGTTTGTTCGAATCGACTCATAGTACAGGTTGTAGGTGCTCCTGAATGCGATGTGCGTCTGCTGAGATCTCTCCTGTTGCATCTCGGCCTGCAGCGCCCCATATCTAGACAGCGTGTTGTGATGATGTATCTCCCCTCTTTTGTAGCCTCCCGCTCCAAATGATGCTTCCAGTGCATCTAAGCGCCACACCCCTACGAGTGGGACATTTGGAGAGTGGGGCGTGAATGAGACACCCACATCTACCAGCAGTTCGCCATGCCTCCTGTTCATCATATATTGCCAGTCAAGGTCAGGCAGGTTGCGACGCAGGGCCTCTTCTGGTCCTGAGAAACGCCCCCTCTGGCCATCCTTCGTGAGCAGCTTGATTCCCTTTCCTTCCAGAATAAAGAAAGACCGACCCATACATGCTGAGCTCAGGTCCTCCATCACAGTATGCGAGCTTCCATGCGTTTTCTGCACGTCACAAAAGTCATCGTCTGAGAGGGGGATGGTTTTAGGAGGTCCCCATCCGCCCCTTCTCCCGTCCGCACCTCTGGCCTTGTAACGTGCTTTCCTCCAATGTGTGTTTCAGGTAGGGCTCCCAGCTGACGTCGGTGCACTGTCCAATCGATGGAAGCAGTACCCTATCCCAGAATATGTCCAAGACCTCCTTTGGCATCAGAGTGATTCTCCGACCGTTCGTTGGGTGCTGATGATCATCCTTGGGAACGCGATGTATAGATTGAGTGTCGATGATGCTGATGATATGCGGCCCATACAGACAATGAGGGATGGCAGACATAGGAAATCGTTTGGAGAGCCATTCAGTCCCTCCCACCGGGTGAATTTGCATCCTGTTCCGACTGCGGTATGGTGATCTCTACATAGGTGTGATTGTGCTTGTATATGCCTGGTTTCGTTTGGAAAGGCGGGAACGATGTAGACACCAACAGACCCTTTGCATCGGAACACCTTTGTTGTCCATATGATGCTGTCTATGTCCACTGAGATCTCTATCTCTGTCTTCTGAGAGTGAAAACAGCATCTCGTTCGAGGATCAACATATAAGGCAGGACCATCGCCATACCGATGACTGGTGCAGCCCCGCACAAAGGCATTGTGTCCGAACCTGCATTCATCCTGCAGTGGGGGATCATATTGGGCGGATTCGACGAGCTCAGATGCGGAGAGTATTTCTACATCAGTGATGTATGTGCACTGTTCGTCGTGATCAGTTCCCCGTCGCTTCAGGCTATATGCACCTGTCACACGATCAGGAACTTGGTCCGAAGGATCATGGGAGTCTGTTGTTCCGATAGGCATGATGTGGTCCATGGTTGCTGTGGGGTCGCATTGATAGAAAATGTGGAATGAACTTGGTGTGATGCGATAGCCGCAATCGACCCAGTCTAACCAAGCGTGGAGATCTGCATCCCCCAGCAGGAATGTCATCGTCGTATGGATATCCCTAGGAGTCAGCATCATCTCAATGGTAGGTCCGCCCTCATATTCATCGAATCCATGGTCGTCTGGCAGCCATCTCCTACCTCCGTATGCAGCCAATGGAATTGGTGCGGTTGGACGTGGAAATCGTCTGTTGCTTCCAAGATACCAGTTTTCACTCGCTCCGAGATGTTGTGGCAGCTACAGTGCGTTGAGAGTCCTCGGTATCATGGACGACCGATGGTAATTCTGGCTCGAGTTGAAGGTGTGTTCCAATGGCACGAGGGACTATTGAATTGCGATTCCGAGATCCAGCGAGGTGTTTGTTGCTTTGAACAGCTTGTCAAGGTGCGCCTTGCCAATTGCATGTACCATATTCGTGGTCATCATCCTCACTTGATCCTGCATCTGGACCATCTTGCTCAGCATTGGTGCTATCTCCATTCTCACCACTGTACGAGGCATGCTCTCCATCTTGATGGACGATGGGGCGTTGACACATGGAGCAGGTGGCGCTCACAACAGTCAGCCTCCGCAGGACCTTCAGGCAATCAGCCTGGTATCGCCCATTCTGGATCGAATTGATGATGTCCTCGTCGGGTAGCTCGTCGTCTTTCCAATCATCTCGTGGGCTGTCTAGGAGCATCAGGTAGTTGCTGCAACAGAGCTTGACATGCGCAGCAATAGCACGCAGCATGTGAACCGCAGTTTGTGACCGCATTGGATCTCAAAGTCGGGTAAGTTGCCCTGCTCATCCAAACCCAGCTTCAGACATTGCGCCAGCACGGAGCAAGCGATGGGACCACAGTCGACCCCATTTTGCTCCCAGTCCATTGGGTTGATGGACACGTCTGAGACATCTCCTGTGCTCCATCCATGAAGGGCTCCGATTTTCCTCCAATATTCCGGACCTCTCCAATCGTTCCAGTCATGTGGATCCTCTCCGTCTACATCCATTGAATCCGCAGAAATATGGCGACCCAAGACGTGCGCCATGCGTCGCTCATAGTCGAATATGACCACGAAGAAATGGTTGGAATGATGCACTATGAATCCGACAGGGGCCATGGCACATTGCCGTCATGGGGCACAAAATGGTTCCGCCGGAAGTGCTCCAGTTCTTCATCCTCGATTTTTTGCCCTCACTGCATTCCAGTCCACATATCTCATGTGTGTTCTGCCCAGCATCTCATACCACACATGGACAAGTAAAAATTGCGACTGCTGCTTCGAGCCACTCGTTTAATCCAAGGGTCGTCCAGCTATGCAGCACAGACAGCCAGACACCCGGCTGCGCCATTGCACGAGCTGTTAGTTGGTAGCATGAGTGACTCCAGGTCTATCATTTTATACTCTGAACTCCACTCACAGGCGATTTCCTGCTCAGTAAGTGCAGCCAATGTAGGTGCAGGCGCTTCAGGCGAGTGTGTCCTGAACTCGTGTTGCGGGGGGGCGTGGGTCTATAGTCATGATCAAGCGTTCCTCCGATCGACTGTGATCTCCCTGATATACAAATAAATGGTTCAGCCTGCTCACACAACCATGGTACCTTGACGGTCAATGCTTACATCTCACTTTCTTATTGTGTGCATCATCCTCATTTTGTAGTTGGATGATGTTTGAAGAAACTTCGTGGATTACATGTGTCCTGGGCGCTGGAAATAGAATATATTATAACATCTTCGACAGAGACTTTGAGATCGACCAACCATTGACTTCTGTATGTCTAACACCTTTTTTAGGACGTCCGCGAGCACGTCGAGTTGATGGCTGTTCCCTGACTTCCCTGCTCCCATCTCCGCCCCATTGAAATTGAGACTCGGGAATTCGGCTTCTGCTGGTTGGTTGTCCACATTGCATGTATCGACAGGGACTACAGTGCTGATACCACCGTGACCCCCATCAATAGTTTCCTGCTGGCATGGATTACTTGTCGCCCGGATGATATGTCTGACACTTCTATCATGATTGAAAGTTAATGTCTTGTGCGTGCTGCCTGTGGTCAAGTATCATTTCAATGAAAA